>NC_088331.1:5957500-6075000 GCF_036884655.1 Musa acuminata AAA Group | reverse complement strand
TGAAGTTTATGCCATAATTGTTCAACCATTTGAGCTGCACATGATCACACCACTTTATGCATCATCAGGTTATTTAAGGTACTCATAATGTCTTGAACAGGATTTGATATTGGATATCAATTGATCTCAAATCATTTCTGTATCCCTGTATCAAATTTCAAGCAACCAACTTTGCAGTCCTAAGGTGAATATGTAACAGATACACATTCAGAAACACAACTGGCTATCGTCAAATAGGAAAAGAAATTTGGATTGGTTTTCACCAATCCACTAAGTAGCTATTCAACAGCCATTTAAGTTAAACCAAGAATTATGATAAGTTATATTAGAGAAATCTTTGAAACCAGAAATTAACCTAGCTTTCCAATTTCTTTGGCTACTCTCCAATGTTATCTACTTTACATAAACACCATCCTCATGTTCAATCATTACATAGTATGTTTTTTTTTAATTTTCCAACTTTCCTTAGAAGATAACTGAATCTTTGCCGTAGTAGCTCTATCTAAAAATCACAATATTAAAGACAAAAGGATTACTTACTTGATGCCATTCTCTTTTCTTTTGGTCGGTATTCGATACAACTTTGTTTCTCTTATTTAATCTAACACATAGCCTCCAGAACATAGATATTTGGAACAAGTCACCACATAAAACCCAATCGAAAGTCCCTTACCTTAATCAGCATGCCACATTAATAGGACTGAGTTGGCATCAAACGAGCAAGCATGAAGGCCTCTTAAATTCCAAGTGTCACCTATCGAAGAAGATACCCATCTACCAGTGTATAAAGAGTACCTAAAGGTTATCACCAATGAATCTTTCCTATCTCTACACTTCTTAATTGCCAATTGCTTCTACCCCTTTCCATTCTAGAGAAGATCATTGAGCTTCTTGTTCTTGAGGCATTAAGGAGCTGACAAGAAAAATGGAGAGTGTAGCTATAATCATTAATCAAAACATAATCAAACCATCCACAGCTTCAGGAAAGTCTCTTTATAAATCAGCTTCACAACTCCACGACAAACAATTCGACCAAGAACCACAACACTTTTTCTTGGTGTCACACGAATGAGACTGTACCGAATCTATCGAACTAGGTGCAATGGACAATCAAAGTAAACAGCCAGAATGCTTCTTGGTTATAAGCCTTAATCAGATCCAAACATGATATAGATAGAGCATTACGTTAATTGTTTCATTAAGCATAGGACTAAATCAGTTCCCTTCTCAAGAATACTCCCACTGGATGAACAAAATCTGAAGCAACAAACGAAGAGGTATATGTTAACAGATCATTGCAGAACTTTGCATACACCTGCAAGAAGAGAAACCTGTTCTCAAGTACGCTTCATCCATGCGCTAAGATCAGAACAGCAAGAAGTAAAAGCACCCAAAAGACAGAACAAGAGGGACGATTCAGCAAAGAGAATCAAAGCAAGCAACCAAAGTGTACGGAATCACAGCTGCGAATGCCCATGGATCGGGAGGCGGCGGAAGTGTCGGATCAAGCCCCGCCGGTCCGGTGGCGGTAGAGCTTGCCGAAGACGTGGAGAGCGGTGACGAAGCCGATGAAGCAGAGGCTCATCACAAGCACCACCGTAGGCGTCATCTTGAGCCCTGGCGCGTCGTCGGTGTAGAACCGAAGCATGTTGGCCCCCCCACCGGGGCCGCCGCCAGCGAAGCCGCCACCCCCTCCGCCCCCGCCCAGCCGCCGGCGCCTCATCCCCGCCGCAGCTGCCGGCGTTCCACGTGGCACCGCCCCGGCCGGCCGCGCCCCGCCCCCCGCCGAGGCCGCCGTCTGCGACTGCGAGCTCCCCCTAGCCATCTCCGATCGGTGGATCGATATTGACCGAAAGGCTTGCGAGAATTAAAGTGGAGACAAAATTTGGGCTACAGAAGAACTTATTTATTTAGAAGCATTATTCTTTCTACCTACTTCGTTGCCCACATGAATACCCTCGTAATAATTGGCACACTACAAGCTTTCTTCGTGGGATCCACAGTCAAAGCCTGAGAGGTGGGTACAAAACAGGGGAATATGTTGTATTTGTCTGTATATGTGAGGTTCCTTTGCACCCGCCAAACGATACCCAAAAACGTACCCTAATATATGGAGAGGATCATTTAGGGTTCATTCACGGGTATAAAAACATCTTTAATTACACCTAAAAAATTGATGGTAATATATCGAGAGTTGAGAGCTGGAAACTTCAAGATCGAAAGTTTGATTAATTTAATTGATATATATTTTAATATATCATCAATAATATTCTTTGCTTGAATCTCGTCTTCTTTCGCCCAAAAAATCATACAATAAGTCTAAACAATTTATGTTGATGATGTAATCTGCGTTGATATTTCCTGCTGCTGACGTGAAACAGTAGATGGAGGACGCCTGTGAGGATGTTGCTTCTTCCTCCTCACCCTCACTTCCTCGTGCCATCTTCTCAGCGCCGTCTTCGTCCGCTCCCCAAACATGGATCTCTTGACCTCCGAACCCATCTGCAGTGAGAACCACCACAACTCAACTTCTGAGAGAGACGAACATGACTGACCGGTGGGGGTTTAATCCATGCACGGGTGGGTTACCTGTGTGACGAGCGCGTACATGGGAAGAGTGATGTAGCTACAGAGGAACTGTACCACCACCCTGAGACATGGAACAGAGTGAGCGGAGGTGAGAGTAGTTCTTGTGGAGGAGGAAGCACACAAGTGCGATCCATGTGGTGATCACTTACGCTAATGCCACTCTTGCGATGGTTATCCCAAAGTTCTCGTGGTAGCAGGACTTCAGGCCGAATTCATACTGCAAAAGAGAAGAACATTCATCAAGTTTCGTTCATGGAATTGGTGAATCATATCCAACAGGTAGCAGGAACCAAAGGTTGCACACCCAGATCCAGATGAAGAACGTGAGCTCAAATGCATTCTGCGAGAAGAGAAGATGTCAGACCGTGCCGAACATACTGTCACTTTTTTGTTGGATTAGTATGGATGTGATACCTGAAAGAAAGCCAAATGGAGGAGGAAAAGGATCGATCTGGGGTTTCCAAACCAGAAAAAATCGTCGTTGGGTTGCACCGGCGGTGCTCCGGTGATGACTATATTTTCCCTGTCCAGTTTCACAGCCATTCTTGCAACAATCACATGAAGCTTAGTCCCCACAGCCAGTACTGTCTGTGAGAGAAAAGGCCAATCAGACATTATTGACAGTGGAAGAGTGCCAAGAGATCTTGTCGAGTTGTACTTACGATCAAGGGTGCAAATGACAGCCAGAAGTAGGAATACCACCCTACAATTGTTGGAACAAGTGAGGGAAATATGCATTGGATGTGATGAGGATAAGATTTCGGTCATATGAATCTTACCATGGATATCAACAAGCATGAAGATGACCACAAGAAACCACAAGGGAGGGCTGTTTCAGATACATGAGCAGACTAAGATCAAACATACATGACAAAGAAAACGGGGCAGATGAAACCAAGATCAGCTAACCTGATTGTAAGCACGGTTTTGAACTCGTCCTCCAAAGATCGATTGGTGTACTCATGGAAATTGAACGTGGTGTGCCTGGAGAAATGAGCCTGAGAGTGCTTACAGAAGTCAGTCCCCAAGAAACTCATCTGCATGCAGGGAACTGAAACCAAGTAGCGATGCTGCGTGCAGCCTTACCGTTATGAAGCCATGGCGAAGGGTGAGATAGTCAACTCTGTTCACGGAATCATAGAATTGTCTGAAAAAGCACTTCTGCTTGTTCGAGGTTCCAAATCAATTAGACACAGAGCTTGATGCGGATAAGCCATTGGAGAAGAGTGGTAGATGACGCTTACAATCCACAGATACATGGAGGATGATGATGTAGCTACACTGATATGCCTTTTTGCGAATGTGGTCTCTCTCGTCAACCTAAACCTGTTAGGGTCTGAACGATGACTTGCATTTCAGATATCTGATACAGTTCACCGTAAAAGTTGCAGAAGAACTAAGCATATGCTTCACAGATTATATTGATTTGGCCTTGTGGTTTAAAGATGTGAAGAAGAAGAAGAAGAAGAAGAAGAGGGCTCCTTTCAGAACAAAAAGGGCTACCCACCATTTGCAACGTGGTACTCAGTTGTCTGTGTCTCCTTCTCCCATGCCTTCCATCGCCTCATCTGCCAGCAGCAAGAAGATCGAAATCCGAAAACCGAAAGCACTGAAGAATCACATAAAGATGTGAGCAGTTCAAGATCTTACTTTGGCTCTTCCCAGAATCATGGTGGTCACGCTGCAGAGCACATGGACGACTGCCAACACGAAGATGAATGTATGGAGCTGATGAATCCCTTGTTGACTCACCAGCGAAATCATCCCCTACAATCCAATAACAAATCGTCATCATCTCTAGTAATACACATGAGAATAAACATAGATCCAGCTTACTCTGTCAACACAATAACCAGCAGCAGAAGAGATGGATTTGGGTTGCAATCTGCGGCACGGTAGCATGTAGTCTGCTGCCTTAACCGGCACGCAGATATGTGAAATCGGCCTTTGCACAACAGCCAGAACCAGAGAGAGGAATCCAAGAATCATCAGCTCTGCATGAACAAAACAGAGATCTCAGGTACCATCCCTAAGCGAACCTGAAACATCACAGCTTCTTCTTCGGCTCACCCTCTTTTAGCTTGTCGATAGCATCGGACAGTGCAATCTTCTGACGACTCCTGAACCACTGCAGAACATTTCGTGATGGAGTTAAAGATTACTGGATCCATCACAAGTTTCTTTCACATAGCAGCATCGAGCGAACACCAGACTTACATTTCCGGCAAAACTGATCGACTGTGCTAAGATGTAGGAGACAGCGATGGCGAAGAAGAAGATAATTGCTGCAGCCCAGGTTGGAGTGTCCTGAAGAGACGGCTCCATGCTCTCCATCGAAGAACAGCAGCTGAAGAATGAAGAGAAAGGGCGGGTGGGAATCGATATAAAGACATCAGAAGGTTACTACTGCTTGTGTGACAGCTGAACTGCTGCAGGTCCTTCTTGTTGAACTGGTCCAAGCTACTATTCTCATACTTCCGAGTATAAGGTTCGACAGCATGCCAAAGAACAAAGATTCACTGTCTGCTGCTACTGCTGTACATCAAAGAAAAGTCTCGACTGACATGACCTAATTAAGAACTGATATTGAAAGGACTTTTCGCATCCGCCAGTTAAATGATCAATTATTAGCAGTCGGCTGCAGATCACAGATGTCAAGTTCAAAGATCTCAGAACAACGTGCCTGCCAAGGCAGGACTGAACATGTTTGGTTGGATCATCAATCAAACGCTAAGTTCTTCCCGTCAGTAAACGCTCTGACAAGAGAGGAAAAGTTGGGACTAATCTGGGTCAGGAAAGGATGCTGAACTCTGCAGCGTATGGGGGAGCTCTTACTTAAGGCAAGCTGAAGGCTTCGTTGGAAGAGTATCACAAGTGTGATGGAACACTGAACTCCCAAACATCACTGTCTGAGTCAAAGAAAGATTGGAAATTTCTTGGACTGGTCCCTTCTTTTCTCATCCACGCATTAGAATGAACACACAATGGTCAACAATGCAAATGGAATCTTGAACCTGTGGACAAAGGATAAAGACTAGTATAACTTGCTCTGTGGATCACTGGTCTTGTTTGGTAGGGGATTGATTTGATCATAAAAATAACTCAAATATAGATTTATAAGATTACCTTTTTTAGATAGAATGAAAATGAGCATTAGTTTGAACATCAAAACATCATATTAATATTAAGCAAAGCAGATGTGTCGGTCATCGGTGCGATCCCATAGGAATTGTGAGGAATTATCCGTGATGGGCATATCCTTTTCATGAGCTTAAAAAAAAACATCTAAAAATAAAATAGACCTGACGGATTTATAAGTCATTAGTTTTCATACTCAACAAATGTTAAACTAAATGATCTTATCGAGGATTCTTAGAATTCATTTGGGAGGTGCCATATAAATTTGACTTTGCACCAAACTTGGAATATAATTGAGAGGTGTCACATGAATTTGGCTTTGCACCAAACTTCAGCTTAGAAACTTCCAACCAAAAGAAAAGTGATAGGTCTTAGTATTAACAATCAAGGTTGGTCAGTCAATGTTACATAAGTGATAGGTCTTGCTCAAGCCCATTACCAAGTTTAAGCCTACTAAGCCCAAGCCCATTACCAACCTTGACTTGTCTTGTTTTCCTTGTTTCCCCATCAGATGACTATTCAATTTATTTCACTGCAAGTTACATCCATGTCTTAATCATTATAATGTCAGTGGATGAGACATGATTTAATTTTATGTTTTTAATATTCTCTATCATGTGAATTAGAATTCCTCAGGGATTCTTTTCAATGTATGACTCAATAAAATTTGAACTCAAGATCTTTCACTCTGATAATACAAAATGCTTAATAGCTGGTGGACAGCATACTCCTTCTGTGCCAGCCAAGCTGACTGCAAGGTGACAAATATATTGTAGCTGACAAATTAGTCATATGAACCGATTACCAAGCAAGACAGACTTGTTTGAACACCTTAAGATTCTCCAGACAAAGCCTGTATTCTGAGGAAGCCTCGTCGGCCCCAACTTACATGATTCCAAAACAGTGTGTCAGACGATGAGCAAGAGAAGCAAGCACAAGTGCATGCATCTGCAAACCGAAGCAGCAAAAACACGTGGCCTTCTTGTTCGATGTTATCTCCACCCAACGCCTTTCACCATGCACCACACATCGATGAGCAGGCATTGGAAGCTTGGTATCTCTCCGCAGCCATGTCTTTGTCTGACTTTGATGACTGCTGATATCAGGGATTTGATGTCATCTGGGTGTCATGCCATGCCAAAATAATTGGTGAGGATGACTGCTTCTTGGCTTCAGCGTTATATATGTATGTTTGCCAGCGCCGAAGGACATGAGAAACTGAGTTGCTGCTGCAAGTGGTTGTGTGGAGGGCTGTGGCATCTCTTGCCTTCCATGGAGCGCCCAAAGGGTTTCCTCCGCAGGAGAGATGATGCCGCTACCGTCGGAAAGCTTCTTGGCTCAGTTACTGGGAAGTTTGGGCAGGCAGCGGTATCATCTACTGCGCAGGAAACATGGCTCTCAGCATGGAAGAAGAAGCTGCCTTTGGTGAGTAAACCGTCTCTTTTCTTTCTATGTTTTCGGCAAGCCTTGGATGTTAGATCATGCAATCTATATTTACACAAGCCAAGTTTTTTGTTCCACTCATTGGATATCAATTCCACAGCAATTCAAGTTTTTTTAGTATATTTAGATAGGATAATGAATTAAATATTATATATATATATATATATATATATTCATCTTTTATTACTTACCTTAACATCTAATTCTTAAAAGAAGAAATTAGATTTCTATTTGTAGTCTTATTTTGGCTTCGAGTGAATCCAAGCCGAATTATACCAAGATTTTATTCTTTTCCTATTTATATTATGACTCAATAACTCATTGAAACCATTAATAACATAATCAATAATAGGAGGATCATTGAACCCTATCCAAAGGATCCCAATGGATCCTGACCGTCAATCTTGTCAATGTCACACGTATGCATGAAACAAGTGGCGCTTCGAGATTGGATGTTCTTCTCCGGGACCAGTAGAAAACTCGATCCGAACAGGTGCATGGCATCTCATCATCACGAATCTCAACGAAAGACGAACGTGGATCCCTTGTGCGGATCGGACGCGCCGGCTGTCCTAATCTGTTTCCGCGGAACAACAGACCGGTAAATCGACACGTCGACTCCCGTCATCCCTCAACTCCGCCTATATACTTCCTCCACCACCATCGTCACCGCCGTCGCCGGCTAAAGACCCAGTTTGTATCGCCATGGAGGGATCTCTCCGTCTTCTTCTCCTCCTCGTCATTCTCGATTCCCTGATGTCTCCTTCCATGGCGGAGATCAAGAATCTGGAGATCTCCGACGACTCCCGCCAGGTCATCCTGTTCGAGAATTTCGGATTTAACCACCGTGGAACCGTCACAATTGCTCTATCCGGCGTGTCCATCTCCTCCTCCGCCGTCGCCCCTGCCGTCGACCCCTCTCTCCTCGGCTTCTTCCTCGTCTCCGATGAGAGCCTGATCCAGGCCGCCTACGACTCACAGCAGAACCCTAACCCTAGCTCGTACCCAGATTGCGTCCTCAGGAGCCCGTACGTCCACCTCCTGTTCACCTTCGAGAATCTCTCCCCGCCGCCTCCCGGCGGCGCCTTCAACAACTCCTTCGCCGTCTCCCATCCGGACGAGTACAGCCTCTACTTCGCCAATTGCGGCCCCGGCGCCGCTGCCGTCACCATGTCGGTCCGCACCGAGACGTACAACACCCGCCCCGACGGCTCCCGCGATTACCTCTCCGTCGGCAAGTCCCCTGTGCCGTCGCTCTACACCTTCTTCGCAGTCGCGTACGCCGTCTTCCTGGGCGCGTGGATCTATCTCACCCTGTTCCAGAACCGGATCTCATCCCACGGGATCCACTACCTGATGGCCGGGCTGCTACTCAGCAAGGCCCTCTACCTCGTCTTCGCCGCCGAGGACCAGCACTACATCCGGCAGACCGGCACCCCGCACGGCTGGGACATCCCCTTCTACCTCTTCCAGTTCCTGAAAGGCGTCCTCTTGTTCACCGTGATCGTCCTCATCGGCACCGGCTGGTCCTTCCTCAAGCCCTTCCTCCAGGAGCGCGAGAAGAAGGTGCTGATGATCGTGATCCCACTCCAGATAATCGCCAACATCGCCTCCGTGGTGATCGGCGAGACCGGACCCTTCATCAGGGATTGGGTCACCTGGAACCAGGTGTTCCTCCTCATCGACATCATCTGCTGCTGCACCGTCCTGTTCCCCATCATCTGGTCCATCAGATCTCTGCGTGAGACGTCAAAGACCGACGGAAAGGCCGCAAGGAACCTTATGAAGCTCACACTTTTCCGGCAATTCTACATCATTGTGATCGGATATTTGTACTTCACGAGGATCGTCGTCTATGCATCGGGGACAATCACATCTTACAAGTACCGCTGGGTGAGCGTGGCAGCTGAGGAAACCGTGAGCCTTTTGTTCTACATGTTCATGTTCTATATGTTTCGCCCGGTGGAGAGGAACCAGTACTTTATGCTTGATGAAGAAGAGGAAGAAGCTGCAGAATTGGCGCTCCGTGAGGAAGAGTTCGAGCTTTGATTGACAGTAGGAAGGAGAAACACTTGTGTGGGAACTTCCTGGTGTGATCTTCACACTGATTTCATCGAGTATTCTTGCTATAGGATAAAAGAAGGTTATGAGGTATTGTACTCTAATTTGCGTCGATTGATGCTTTCATTGTTTCATTGATGCTTTCCTTTCCTTTGTCTTCATCAGTCACTGAGCTTAAATATAAACATTCTTTTCTGTTCAAGGCTAAAAGTTGTCTTTAAAAAGTTTAATAGTATGCATTGCATGGACAAGGTATGAATAATTAGATGGACTTGTGTTCTCATATGAATCATCATTCTTAATAGAAACTCTGTTTGGAGGAAAAATTCGAGTTAGCTCTTCTTTTTTCTGGTACTCTGTATGGCTAGTGCTTGGCTACCTAAACCATGTTCCTCGGATTTAGAATACACCGCAAAATGTGCTAAGCACTTATGCTCCCTTCTCTGAAAACATGATAGAATTTACAACCCAAAAAACATGTAGATAGTTGCAAAATACTCCTAAAACAGTTAAGGAGTTTCCAAGGTTCCTTGTTGAGGAGCTTAACAATCATCTCAGCATCTGATTCCACCTCCAGGTGAGTCGCACACCCTCATTCAATGCAGCTCCCACCCAAATTTAATGGCCAGCACTTCCGCCTTCCAGCAGTCAGTGTCCGGCAAAAAGGAGCAGCCAGCCAGCAAACACTTTCCGTCACTGGATCTCATCAAGAATCCTGCCCCTTGTGCATTATCCTGCAGATTACAAGAACCATCAGTGTTCAATTTAATCCAATTGTTTTATGGCTTGGTCCAGGTTACAGAAATTTGACAAGGCCCCACAATCCCTTCAGACAGGGGTTTATAACACGACATATGCTCAAAAGCATTCCGAACGATGGAGAGAGGGGATCAGCCACAAAAGGCTGATCCCTCATTACAGGCCACAAACTGTATGCCAAAAGAGCTCGAAGAAGTCCACAGCTAGATCTGGTGAGATCTTGTCCCTAACTCAGCCAACGACCCATTACCCAATCCGAACGGAACTCAAACTGCTTCCCTAGTGCTTGGTTACTTGATCCCAGTTATGGAAAAATTTGTTGAAATTAAGCACACTGTATGAATATTGCATATGGCTTAATGATGCACAGGGAAAAAATGTTTTATGTTAGTGTATAGAATTTGACGCTGCAAATCGCTTGAACAGGTTCAAGTTATTAATTTAGATCTCTGTTTTACTGGATCCATGTTGGTGTAAAATGTTATGCTTTGATGCTTTCGAAGAAAAGAGGTTGATAGGAATCGCAAAAGCTGCAGTCTCTTGCCAAACTCACTCATTTCTGTAGGTTTTCTGATTCGTCGATTGGATTAATTTGATGAGAAAATTGGTTTGTGCATTGTGGATGATCTGGCTTTGAAAAAAGTACTGCTTGGAGATTATGGTAGTGATGGATGGTACAAACTTTGCTTTGATTTATGCCATCTATGTTACAGCAAAAATAGATCTGCTTTTGAGAAGTACTGGTTGGAGATTGTGGTAGTAAAGAATGGTAAAAGTTTTGCATAGATTCATGACTTCTGTGTTACTGCAACAGGCAGCAAATTGTGCCTTTTTTTGATTGATTAATGAGAAACAATTCAAGCTTCATATTCTTTCTTTCCCAATCATTAATGTCTTTTGTATTGAAATATTTGCATTTTTATTGTTGTTTCATTGTCATAATGTCATTGGTGTCATCCACCATCTTCATAGGGTTTCTTGGTTAGATTTTGACAGTGCTGCTTCTCCGGTCTCTCATGCCTGTACTCACACATTGCATCTAGTAAGCGGTTCAGATTGGTACACTGTCCTACTTCAATTGCTTAATTAAATCTCCTTGGCAGCAAAACTGCAACAAAGATGGTTAAACTGTGTTTACTGCTGTATCATTCTCTCTTTCTTGATCTTTTAAACTGTCTCTCTGTTTGGTTAGTTCTTGAATTAAAAGCTTGATTCGCTCCGGTGTTGCTATGAGTTGGTTTGTGTTCGAGTTGGTTTGCGTTTAGGCAAATCATTCTGAATTTGTTCAACAAATTCACAACCATGGTTTTCAGCATTAACACATTATAGCATATTCACTGCTAGCCCTGTTATTCATGTTCCTCATCTGCTTCCACAACTTGTATTCAAATTCTTGATATGCCAATGCCTAGTAGAACGACATGCATGATCTATAATTTCAGAAACTTGGAGAGTGCAAACACTCGAATATGTTTTGCACAATTTCATTTTTGTGGTTGATTTCTGGTGCTGTGGTACTTATTCTGGCAGAATGGAAAATGAAGCACTATGTTTTTGTTTTACTCTGGTTTATTTGTGAGCTTAAGTTTACAGAACACTTGCAATCATTCAGTTTGATGCCTCTTGAATCATCAATCTTATTTACATTCCATTGTCCTTTCCTTTTCTTGTTTTCCATTCATTTGATCTCACATGGAGATAACAGTTAGTATGTTCTTCGTGCAATCTAAGAAAGTGTTGAAGATGCATCACATCAGGTTGCATGCTTTGGTTGTATGCCTATATTTCCATGGAAGGTTGGCAGGGGATGATGAACTTTGCTGATGTCCTGATTTAAACAACTCCTTTTTATGATAGTAAAATCTAAGGATTGAAATTTCATACAATATCATAGTTTCGAGGTTTGTTCGATACGGTACAGTACGGTACTATATATCGAGTGATACGTCAGGGCGTACCGAGTGGTACACCTAATTTAACCGTAAAATCCTTCGAAAATATCTATAAAAAAAAAGTTAGGATATGATTTTTAAGTTAAAAATAAATATTGAAATATCTACAGAAAAATTATTTGAATTATTAGATTATTTTGTTACAATATAAACTTTAAATATTTGACCTATTAATTTTATTATCGATCGATAACGATCGATTTCAACCGTTACTGAGCAATAATGGTCGATTTGCACTGCTATTGATCGGTAACGATTGATCTCGACCATTATCGAGCAATAACGGTTGAATTATCGAGCTGTGTCTAGTAGTAATGATCAAAATTTCGATTGTTACCGCCCGATATCATCTCGTATCATCTGATACAGATCAATGTTAAGCGTTTCACCTGGTAGCGAGCGATCTACATACCAATATACTATCAAACCAGTACTTATCGTCCATGTCGAGCGGTAATATTCGAAACTATAAATCTTGGTAAAATTTATTACCATAAAAATCTGTGTTATAATATTTTTTACCTAAATAACGTTGATGAAATAAAGCAATAAGTTGAGGAATATTACAAACTAAATGAAATAGGTTGGGATTAATTTCCTTTTTATTTGGACTTAAATTGATGCCAAAGAAAGTAAATTGAATCCAAATTATATGAATTAAGGATCATTTCCATGTTAATCGCACGACCAATTGGTAAAATGATCATTTCCTTGACCAATGTTGCTTAATAATCTTTTGAATAATTTTTTGAATGAGATCGAGTTTCCTAATTTTTCAAATTCCTTATAATTTATGACTCATATACCCCAACAAAAATTTTCTAATTAAATTGGGCTCTACATGAGTTTCGTCTGATGAATATCTCAATTACTTATGAAATAAGCTTAAATTTATCAATATGTCCATGGTTTTTGAAGTCTTTGACCATATTTTTTGGATTGGGAAAATTTCTCAAAACTTTTGATACACATTCGAATCATCTTGAATTTTTATTTGTTTTGATTTATTCTAATTTTTAACTTAGCCTCTTCCAACGCTAGTCTACTTCATAGGCACTAAATGTCTTATATACATATATATATATGTATATATATATATGTATATATATACATGTATATATATATACATATATATATACATACATATATATATACATATACATACATATACATACATATATACATATATACATATATACATATATACATATATATATATATACATATATATATACATATATATATACACATATATATATACATATATATATACACATATATATATATATATATATATATATATATATATATACATATATATATACACATATATATATATATATATATATATATATATATATATATATATATATATATATATATATATATATAAACATGGAACACATTCAAGTTCCAGAAAATTCATTGAAAAAACCTGTGTAATCATTCCAACATAGAAATCTTATTTGGGAGTAATATCACTCAGAAACATAGGAACCATGAAATAACAAAAGTAGTATCTAAGTGTGATCCAAAGTTGTGATATCACTAACAATATGGTTTTGATACCAAGACTACAGATGAACATTCTACCTTTACCACTGAAAGCAAACAATGTGTTAGCTCACAAGATGGCAGAAGTTCCAATACAACAATAAGAGGAGACAACCATGAGGGGAAATTTTCCTTCTAGTGAAACCAGACCTAAATCACTGCACTGCTTATGCGGTGCTGGATTTATGCATACAAGTCAAGATATCGACTTACAAGGTGACAGAAACTTATGTTACAAATTCCAGCAGAACAATAAGACTGAGAAAACCCAAAGGGGAGATTTTTCATCTAGGAAAAGTGTATCTTAAGTCACTGTACTGCTTCTGCAGTGCTGGATTCATGCACGAAAACATTGAAGGCTTCTTCGGCTTTGTACCAAACAAGAAAGCTCTCAGCGGAATAGTTTTGGTGATTAGTTGCCTAAATTGGTTGTGTTGCTGGTGGTTTCTTGATCCAGACAACTTAAAGTTCTCATTAAGTTTTGACAAAGTCCTGCCGACTTCCATCTGAAGCCCCCTCACATGATCCAAACCGGCTTGCAGTTCCTTTGCAACCTTGTTATTTTCTAGTTGCATGCTGAACACCTCTCCCTGGAACTTAGCAGCCTGGTAAGGAGTGAGATGCATCTCTTCACTCTCGCTTTCCTTTAAAACTCTTGATATCTCGTCTTGTATGCTGCAAAGAGATGAAAATCTGCACTTGAGTTCTCCATTTAACAGTGCATTCTTTTCCAACCAAACCTGGAGCTCGGTGTTCAATTCTCTTAAGCTCTTGCAAACTAGAAGTGATTCCTGGTTTACGGCCTCCTCAGCAGGAGCCATAACAGCGGCATTGCCTTCTTGGTTTTTCTCAATATCAGATTTGAGGTTCTTAAACGTAGTTTGAAATTTTTGAATTTGATGGTATGATGTGCTGAACCGTAACCAGAAATCCAAGTTCTCCTCTAGCAGGGTATCAATGTCTGCTCTAAATTTGTCTTCAAGCAATGAAGAACTTTGTACCTCATTGATGTCTCCTTCATGAAAGCTCCCAGTTTCTATTTCATGAAATTCTACTTTCGTGTTGGCTAGATATCCAGCAACTTGGTATCCAGACATCTCCATGTCTTTTGGTGCATTTACACTTAAACAAGTCTGAAAGGAATTTAGTATCTCTTTGAGAAGTTGAATCTCTTCATCTTTGATGGCATTGGCATTTTTCAGTTCATTTACTTCTGCCATTGTCTCTAAGTGATATTCTTGGGTTTGTTTCTCAATTTCTGAAAGCCTATTTTTGGTATCCTTGTAATTGTGAAGAATGGATGTGTACTCAGTCAGTAAGACATTTTGGCTGCCTTCTAATCCATTTAGCAATAAATTTTGCAAGTCTGGAATGTCATCTGTCTCTTCAAGTTGTGTTTGCACTTCACCAACATAAACATTGTCTGTATCCTCTTGCAACTTGTCTGACTCGTTTGTAATTTGCCCATGAGCCTCAATTCCGGCAAGTTTTTCCTCTGTATTCTGGATCCTAACATAGTCAACTTCCTTGCTTTCCTTGTTGGAAACCAGAGTTTCTACCTCCTGGGACAATGCATGCTCTTGATGTTTAGGTGACTGCAACTTCTCAGAAATATTGTTAAGACTGTGGCAGGCATCTAAAAATTGTGTTTGAAGGGCATCGTCATCAATATTTAGACAATTCTCAAGATGTTGAATTCTTTGCAATGCATCTTCTGCTTCTTTAAAAGTCTCAGTAAAGGTATTGGAGTCGCCAGTTAGGATCACCTTGTCCTCCTCCATGCATTGTAGGTGCCTATTAAGCTCAGCTGTCTCTGATCTCAATCTCTCTATCTGACCATTCTGTGATGAAACTATATGTTCTAAGCTAATGACCTTGTCGACAAGTTCATCAATCTTTTCTGCCAGTTCCATGACTGATGTTTCAGAGCTCATCTCAAATTGTTCCTTCACTTTCAGGCACACTGACTGTAATTCCATCCTTTCCTCTTTCAGAACACTATCTTCTGTGTTTACGGAGGTGGAGTTCTGCTCCATGTTCTGATCAGAGGTCTCTGTTGTCTCAATCTCTGATTCACCAGACTCACCCTTGAGAGACTTCAGCTTCTGTTTAGCATCTTTAATTTTTTCTGACTCAATTCTTGCCTCTTTGGACGTAACTTTCCGTTGTTCTTGTATGTTAACTAAGCTATCCTCACAAGACTTAATGGCTGATGCTACCATCATTGCACGAGCTTCGCCATCTTCAGCGATTGCACTTGCGCTGAAAGAATTCTGCAAGCAGCAAAATTCCTCATGCATCTCAGTAATTTGCTTCTCAATGTCTAGATACCGGGCTAAGGTGCTCCTGTAAGAGCTCTTGGTGAATTCCTTCTCAGTCTGGAGCACTAAAATTTCCTTTTGAAGCCTGTCTATCTCTTCCTGTGCCTTCTCTTTGCTGATTTGAGTACTTAACTTCCTGTGATGTTGCTTCTTCGGTGTGGGGCGATCTTTCTTTGTTTTCTGTCTGAAGATGAACTGTGGGACTTCTGTTGGCTTACGGAATTTACTGAGATCTATCGAAGTGATTGCCTTTGGAGAGCCACCATCCTCATCATCTTGCATTTCAAAGTCGACCTGATCAGGAAAAGCAATTGCTATGGCCTGGTTGGCCTTTTGCAGTTCTCCTGTTATTCGATCGTACCTATGAGCCAATGCTTTATAAGCTTTATGCATGTCTTCAACAAAGTTACCCAGCTCTGGCCTTCTCTGGAAATACAACTCTGCCTTCTTTGTAAAGGAATCGGCATCCTGTTCTATGAGCTTCATCATGGATTTCACCTTATCCTCCATCTCTACAAAACATGATTCACACTATCCTCAGATCATTATGAGAAGAAAACAAAAACTGTGTTTCCATGTCAAATGCAAACTACTTACAGTCTATTGATGCAAAATCTCAAATGCTACGTTGTATCATCATTTTGCAATGAGGGAAAAAAAAGGGGGGGAATGGAGAGAAAAGACCCACATAACACTTAAATAGGACCAAAATAAGGGTGAAGCATTGATAATTAGGTATAAAAAACTTATTTTTTTAGCATTTTATATAAACTGTAAAGGTTTGGCTTCATTTCCAGGAAAAGAAAAATACTGTAATTTGTTGCTTAGATATAAGAACTTGCATGTTAAATAACATGGAAGGAGAAGCTAATATTTATTTTGACTGTTGGAAGGCTGAAAGTGAAGAGAGCTACCAGGATAAACATCCCTTGAGAAGGGCGAACAACGAAACCAATCGGTGCATGTTCGGTTACCAGCATCACCTTACAAGATATATAATGGCATCCATACACATAATATAAGCAAGAAAGAATTAATGAACAATGTAGATGTCTCCAACTAGTTGGGAACAAAAGTTGGGACTGTAAAATATGAAACATCCAATGATTCATACAAATAAAATCCCTCGTTTAGCAGATACTCACAAATATTGCTTGATGAAGCCCCAAATTTGAGAAGGCATCATGATTCTAGGATTCAATTTAACTAAATCACACATTTCTAATAAGAGGGAAGATTTTGCAACAACAACATCAAGGTTGCACCTTTGTAATAGGAGAGATCAAGATTCGGATCACAAAAATAATCTCTCTATATTTGGTCGTAAGACCATATTTAGTGGTAAGCCTAGGCATGTTAACCTTATGATCCTTATCATGGCTGCATTGGCGTCGGCATCCTACACAGGTACGTCCACACATCTCTAATGCAAACTTGAGGAAACAATCACATTAGATAAGAACAAAAACTACAAATAAAGAAACAATCGCATTAAATAAGAACATCAACTTCTAAATTTGTTCATGGAGCCCTAAATTTGTTTCTTTTCTTCGCCTTAAGAAAGAACACATGATGATGTTGGGACACAGCTTGAATTTTTAAACGAATCTAAAATTGTTGATGAAGCCCCAAATTTGTTTCTTTTCTTCCCCTTAAGAAAGAATCTAATGCTAAAAATGAAAATTTGGAACAAAATTAGGGATTATGATCGAGCCAACACCACATTGCAGCTTGAGCAAGCAATCGCATCCAACAAGAAGTAAGAACCACAACAACAACAATATCCTAAGCGAGATTTCTAATAAAGACTGACCGTGGAGGTCCTCGTCGAGCCATTTCGACTGCTTGGTCCTGATATGGCTGGCCCACCACCAGGAGTACACGTTGCTCGTGGCCCTCTGCAGCATCCTCGCCCCTCCTCCGCCTCTTCTCCCTCCGGAGAGCTTCCAATCTTGCGACGGGTGAGAACGCTGGGAAACGGATGAGAAGAGGAGGAAGGGATGAGAGTGACGGAGTGGAGGAGGAAGCAATGGTGGGTTATAAGAGGAGGCATCGGGTGTTCGAGGTTGGGATCCATCTCCGGAAAGCAGGGAGAAACATGTGGGAGGAGCGCTCGAGTAGGAGGAAGACGAACGATATTTTAGTTGGGATATTATACTTGGTATTATTTTTTTGTTATTTCTTGGTATAATTTTAGCAGCTTTATCTTTTATTTTGTTTTCCTATATCTATTTTTCATATCATATTTAATTATATGCGTCGATCATATCTCATAATAAAATTATAAAATACGTTCATTGAAATTATTTTATGTATTCCACATATTATTTTATTTTATCGTGCAAATGGGAAAATTATTGTTAGTTGTTAGCTTTTGGGCTCGCCATATTTAGGCAATAATTTGATGCCCTCTTAAGTTAATTATGTTCGAGTCGTTCTAAAAACCGGTCCAAACCTCTCTCACAGGATGCGCACGTGTCAGTCTCCAAATCGTCAATGCCGCTGTCTTCTGCCCTAACATGCATTGGCGAATAAAAACTAGGGCAACCGGAGGGTTGCGACGCCATCAGGCTATATTGACCGTTCGATCTCGATCCTAGGGACCTAAACAATCTAAACTGCTTAAAATAGTGGCGCGGCATCGTACCCGCCGCTACCGACGTTCCTCTCCGCTCCGGTCCTGTTCTCGTCTCCTGATCTAGAGGTTTAGCGATTCCTCGTCCAAGGTTCAATTTTAATTGGCTTTTCTTCTTCTCCTCGTTCTCTCGACCTTAGTCGTATTCGTTGGTTGTTTTGTCATGGTTTTTTTATTTGATTTGATATATCTCTGTTTTTTTTTTTTCTTTCTATTTCGTTGATGTTCTGTTTTTATTTTTTGTGTGTATGCTCCTAAGATTCTCAACCTTATTGTTGCCTTCCTACCAATCAGATCTCTTTATTTATGGCGTAAAGATGCATTCTTGATGTCAATTGATGCGGATGATTAGATATTGTTTATTTTTTGGTGAAGTATATATGCCGTTTGCTGGATTGTAATCAGTATTTAAAATTGGCATCTATTTTTAGTCATCGATTTTGTTCGTTGTAGCTGCAATCTCCGTGTCCAATACATTTGATGCTTTGGTTTTAGTATTGTATGCTATTGATTCAGCATTTACAGACATTTTTTTCTTGTTAGTTATTAGCTTGATGCGCTCAATTTGCTACTCCCACTGTACATACGCATGACATACACCCCATGAGCAGTGCTGCTAATATATATATATATATATATATATATATGAGGGTCTGTGAAAAGGTTATGCATGTGATGCACATGTGGAGTGGAATCATTTGTAAAGCAAGAAATGACTACGGGCAATTCATATCTTATCAATGTTACTACGTGATGCAAATAGTTGTGGATTTTTGGCTCACAAATCATCTCTAGTGTCGACCAAACGATATAGGGGAATCCACTTCATTAGACCTATATATCCATAATTACCATATATCTATAGTCCCTTATCCATCTAATATTCTAGAGACTATATAGTGGGCATAGTGCTGTCAGGCCTACACGGTTTCTGCTCGAGTCTTGCTTTAATCGGATTCTCCTAGAGATACATGCATGCATTTGAAATTTAGCTTTCAGATGCATGCATTCAATTCTAATATTCAAAAGAAGAGACTATGATTAATCATACCAATTGTAAACCAAAAAAAGGAAATACTCTGATTATTGCGAAGAATTTGCATTTATTCAAAATTATTTTAAGAGGAGATGTTAGTGTATTGTTGGAATAAGCTAACACTAATCTTCATTAATGAATCAAAAGGGAAGCTTTCCGTAAGTACGTACTACTCAACCATGCATGCATGCATAAGGTTAATTGACACCATGCAATATACTAATCGTTTGACTTGAGAGAAAAAAGGGGAGGGATTAAATAACATGTTTATGTCTCCTCTCAGATGGCCTCATCGACGCCAATGATCAAAGTAATGCATCTCAATATCATGTTCGATTTCTCCATTATTGACTGCACCAACACTCAAACATTATGAATCTTATCTATACCTCTCTCTTACAAATCATGCTTCATTGTATATATACAACTTAATTTGTCTCAGACCCAATTTCCCAGTCAAGCTTCTCTATTTCTCTAAAGAAAGTACTCATCTCAATTTCCCAGTTATTAGCTTGATACGCTCAATTTGCTACTTAATTGTGCTACAGAGTGTCACTATTAAAATGCATGTGCAAGGAACGAAAGAACTCCATTTTAAATATCTTGTAACAAAATGACAAATGCATTAAAATCTTTTAGCAGCTTTCATTCATGTCATTCACATTATTTAGTTGTCATGTGTCTTAATTAGTTTAAGGTATTATTTAAAAAATTGTATAATGCAGCATATCAATATATCTATATATATTTATAAATTTCTTTCATTTTCGAGTTGAATCTATGGCTTTCATGTGTAAAAGTTGTTTTATCATTCATGAGCTTGGATTTCATTTTCTATCTGCTGGCTAGCCTTTTAGGGCTTTGGCCCAGTGCTCTCTTGCTTAATTATTCCATGGATAGGGGTTCACTATCACTTTTAGGGTGTTTTTGTTAGTCTGATGGCCATTAAATTTTGTCAAATCTTCTTTCCAATAGGTTCCGTGTTTTTTAATTTTTTTCCCCCTTTCTTTGTCAAGTTATGGGTAGGTTGATAGTTGATATTAGCTCGTTCATAACAATAGCATCTTAGAAGGTGAAGATGCCAAGAATGATGCTTGGCTATTGTATTCAGTTGTCAGCGGTACTGTCTGTAACTGGATAAAATGTTGAATAAAAGTACTTACTTTTTAGACTTGACATGCTATACAGACTTAAATTGCATGTTATTAATGGGTTATTTATGATTTATGATTTTGAATTATTATTTTTTTATCTACAATGTCACATACTGTGCTGCCCCTTTCCAATCACAAGCTATAGTGTGATGCTAATGTTTGAATTGTGTATTTATTAATTTAGTTTTAACCGAATGACAATTTTGTACCACTGCATCCCAATTTGTTGTGTTTAGTTGTTGAAGATCATATAACTTGGTTACAGGTTTCAAGTTCTTGTTTCACCTATGTATTCTCTAATGTTGCTTCTTTACAGGCTTGTTGAGGATGGTGAGGGTCAGTGTGTTGAATGATGCTCTCAAGAGCATGTACAATGCTGAGAAGCGTGGAAAGAGGCAGGTCATGATTAGACCGTCTTCGAAAGTGATAATTAAGTTTCTTCTTGTCATGCAGAAGCATGGTACCTAGTCTGGTATTCTATACTGTCTATATGATTTCAAGGTTTAAACTGTTCTGATTTGTCTGTCTGTATTGGCTAGGTTATATTGGTGAATTTGAATACGTAGATGATCACAGAGCTGGGAAGATAGTGGTCGAGTTGAATGGAAGATTGAACAAATGCGGCGTCATCAGCCCTCGCTTCGATGTGGGTGTCAAAGAAATTGAACCCTGGACTGCTAGGCTTCTCCCATCACGTCAGGCAAGTTGTTTGAAGTATTTTGACTTCCAACCTGCTGAGGTTTTATTTTCTAGATCAGAGGTAGAATAACATTGTTTCTTTATAATTTTGTCTGCAGTTTGGTTACATTGTGCTGACTACATCTGCTGGCATCATGGACCATGAGGAAGCTAGGAGAAAGAATGTTGGTGGTAAAGTGCTTGGCTTTTTTTACTGAGTGTGGAACTCTTGACGATGGACACTGAAAGAAGGCAATGCCATTTTTTCACAAGGAACTTTTCAAGGAACATTAATATATATATATATATATATATATATATATATATATTGTTTTTTGTCTTGGTTGAATTTTGATATGAACTTGTTTGCTTTCTGCTTCTACTAGCTCGAAATCCGTCTGCAAAATCTGTATTTGATATCGTGTTGAATTGGCTGCTTGCTTGGGAGATGTTGTTAAGATTATCTTCTGAATCTAACTGATTTAGTCTTCACAAACTGGATTTCCTTAAGAATATAGATGGGGTGTGTATTTCATATTCTGTTTACATCACAGATACTGCACTATTAGCCCCAATTAAATTTGGGTGTGTGCCAAAAAGCTACAGGAGAGAATGGAGTCTGTACACATGTTACGGTCACACTGATTCTTTTGCTGCTCTCTGGCATGGATCAACAGTATGACATCTATATGTAGTTTTACTTGTCTCAAGTGTACTAGCATATCTTAGATATTACATACTGTTAAGCTTGAAATGTGAACTTTGAGGAGAATTTTGCTTCCTCAGGCCTTTGGCTTGCAGTTGCTAATATCAGTTTTAAAGGCTTATTTTTGAAAGAAATTAAGTTGCAAAACTATTAGAGATTAGAAACATGAATCTGGGAATTTTCTAGTAGTTAATGTTCCTGCTATCTTTTCTGATAATTTGTATGATGCCATATCAACATACAGCTAATACTGCTACATTTATAATAACAGTTATGAAATGTTGTTAAGATTATATTTGTGAATGACATCCCCTTGAAGGTGTTCAAGGCTCCTCTCTTTTTTAACAATTTGTGGGATCACATTATGCTGTTTCATTTAGTTCAAATAATAATACTCTTTTATCACCTATATATTTATTTTTTCCCATGCTTTTAGCTTACAAGTGTTAAAAGATAATTAAACTAAATAACCTTACTGACTCCCATTTGTCACCATCATAACCAAATTACTACCATTTATTTTCATCAATACTTGTCTTTATTATCACCTTAATGGTGCCAAATCTCCTTGACACAGTAGCCACTTGTCCTTGCATTCCTAACTATCACTATATCACAACCATCATTGTCAAGGCATGTCATCTGGGCTACACTTTGAAATTTATACAGATCAATAAAGGTCCTTAATTAAGAGATAAAATTGATAGGGTGTTTAATTAAGAGATGCAATTTTATTTTTTTAATCAAAAGTATAATATACTATTATTTGTTTTGTATAATTAAACATGTTTGTACTAATTTATTTGAATATTAAGTGTTTTGTATAATTTAAATTTTTTAGAAGTTTACATATTGTACTGTTTTTGCTAAATTATAATATTTCTAATCTTGTATCCCTAAAATATTCATGCACACCCAAACCCAATTGACTGTCTATGTATTTGAATTTGAAGCCAAATACTTGCTTTTATATCTCAACTCATTCTAAATTCTATTTAAGCGGATCAAATATATTTAAATACCCAAACAAACTCATTCTACTGTTATTTCTATATAATAATAATTATATGGGAATAGGATATAAGACTCTAAAATTCCATCCTTTGAAACTTAATCCAATTCCTCAAATAATAATTTTCTATTCCATTGAATCCTCAATCTTGCCTATAATTACTCAAGTAATTGTTGTGATATCATGTAATTGTTTTTCTAAATTTTACTCCTTCATATAAGTATTATATAATTAGGAAAATATTAATAAAAATTATAGAAAAAAAAACTCTTTTTATTTTCCCAATCCCTTGATATCCTTCCTAATCCTTATATAATCTATATTTTACATCTTAGTACGTAGATATGAATAATATATATAAATATAAACATAATCATAATATAAATATAAAATACAAAAAATAAATATAAATATAAATATATGCTCGGGTCGGTTTACGAACACCGGTCGCCTCTCCTCCTCTCCTCTCTCTCAAGTCTCAACCTCAGTCAAAGGGCCGAACCAGAGTCCATCTCTCTCGTTCATGGCGGCGACGACCCAGGCAAGCCTTCTGCTTCAAAAGCAGCTCCGTGGTACGGATCGAATCTTCCTATGCCTGCTTCTTTTCTTGCGTGGGGTTTCGGTTCTAGGATTTCTTGTGCGATCAATCGAGGCTTATGGCTTGTTTGTCTTGTTCTTGGATCAGATCTCATGAAGAACCCGGTGGACGGGTTCTCTGCTGGCCTGGTTGATGACAGCAACGTCTTCGAGTGGAACGTCACGATTATTGGGCCGCCGGATACGCTTTAGTTAGTGATCTTCTCATGAATTGTATAATTTATGTGGTTTCTTTAATTGATTGGTCGAATTTCTTTCTTTCTTCCCTCCGATTTTGTTGCTTTGGTGGATCCTCGTTGTAGTCCGATGGGGTTTTTGCGATTTAGGACGTTAATGGTTTGGAATAGGGAGTTCGTTTTTCTAAAGTTTGGATCTTTAAATTGATCCTGGGAGAAAGGGATATTTATTCTCCTTCGTGAGATTGGTAATGTGAACCTGACTCAGGTTATCGAAATTTCTGTCTCCTGGGACTTGACCTTCTATTGGAATCCGAAGAGGAGTGTAATATGCGGTTCGTGTTTCTTGTTCTGTTTGTTGAGTATTCTTACGGCTTTGTTCCTTTTCCAAGTTCTTTAATTATTTTTGTGAATTTGGTATGATCACGAGCGATGGCTGTTCTGTCACTAATATGTTCTCCACGGTTTGTGATAGATAATCGATTAGAGAACCTTAGATATCAAGACAATGAAACCATAATTTTTTATAGTGCTAAGTGCTATCACTGTTTTGATCTTCTAAATGGGGAAGTCATCTAAAAATATTGTTTTAAACTCCTACCTGATGAGCTTGTTCATTAGATTATTAAGGAAACCATGATGTATGTGCACCAAACTAATGTTCTTGTAAAGTTCAGATTTGAAAAGTTCCCATTTATAAACCTTGTCTGTATAAATTCTGTTGCAGTGATGGTGGCTATTTCAATGCCATTATGAGTTTTCCTTCCAACTACCCAAACAGCCCTCCTTCAGTTAGATTTACATCAGAGATGTGGCATCCAAATGGTAAGATACTAAATTTATGTCTACAAGAATTCTTTTCCTTTTATGTATTACTGCAATATTTCTATTGAAGAATGTATCTTTGATGTGAACACCAGTCTACTCTGACGGGCGTGTTTGCATATCTATCCTTCATCCCCCTGGTGATGATCCAAATGGTTACGAGCTTGCAAGTGAACGTTGGACACCTGTGCACACGGTACTACATTTTCTCATTAAATGCTGTGTTTTAAAATACTTTTGCTAGGTAATTAGATTTATTTTATTTTTTGAATCACAATGGGAAGAGAGTATCATTAATTACACTTTATATTGTTGTGTTTAATAAACTAGACATATATAAATGATGTGACTTGAAAATCTTATCATCAATGCTTATGCCTTCAAACATATGTGCAAGAGGGAAAGGAAAAGTAGAGACCATAGTTTGCGGCTTAAAAAGCCTTATCATATTATCTAGTCACCATAGTTTTTAAGATCCATTCATGCACCTACTTATGCTTCTGCATTTGTGGATGCTCTCCGTAGGCCACACTGCATGACCTATATGCAGCGCCAATATGTGGTGTGTTTGTATATGCCTGCTATAAGGTCCATATATATGTAATTTAAGTGCAAATGGCACATAGGTGGTTGCCATGGTGGACCAAGCATATAAGTTGAACCAACCTAACCTGAAGGACTCAATCCATTGGCTATCATCTATAACCATGTTTAAGCTATACCGATAAGGTGGCTCATACTTTCATAGTACATCTATATAAATATGGGCACATGGCTATGTTGGCTTTTAGATATCGGCAGTTATTTTCCATGCCCATGATTCACAATTTTTAATACCATAGTCAGGTCTTAGAAGCTATTCTTTGGTGTCTTCATTATGGTGAGATATGCATTGTTTGTTAGCATGATTTTGAGTAATTTGACGTGGTATGAGTGTTATGAATGAATGAGATTGAGATAACAAGTTAATTTTTAGATTTGGAGGAGCCTTTAATTGAATGGATGGTGGCCTTAGAATTAATCGTGTATATTTGATAGTAAAGATTACTTATGCATGCACATGTCTTCCTACATAAGGTATATGCTCTATGTTGTGATCAGTGTTTTAAATATTGCTATGGCACTTATACCAGAACCTTGTCAGACCAGTACATTTCAATTGCTATGATACCGTACACCAACTTATAAAAAATAAAAATTATTTAGTTGATTATACACCATCGAGCCTATACTGTATGGTGGGTGTGGTAGTATTTTGTGAATCTAAAACCATGGTGATGATCCAACTGTCTATATACTGCTTTATTGTCATTTTTGTTGTAATCCAAGAGTCAAGGCAAGAAAAAGAGGTCAGGGGATGAACAAAGAAATAGTAGAGAAGAAGGGATAAGTAGGCCCTAGGCCATAAAGATATTCAATTTGTTAAGAATTTATTAAACAGTAATTGCTTTTCTGCGTAGATATCAATCTATTTCTCAAATAGACTAAGACCTTTAACTTACTAAAGAACACTTTGAGGAAAGAAATAATAAATAAATACAGAAGTATTGTAATTCTTCAGCAGTCTGCCGTTTATTTTCTGCTGATAGCCCCTTCTTTTCATCAGATCTAACTTCTGGAGTACAATTATTTGTTTAAAAAACATTCATTGAGAATAGGTACATCTTTTAAATAAACTGACGGAATCAGGGTCAGTTCTATCATTTTTATGAATCCTACTGTGTGTCCTAGTGGTTTCAATAGTTTCATCTAAACCTTTGAGTTTCTGTTGACTTGGACAAGTACTGGGATCAACTGGAAAACAAAACCACGCTCCTATTCTTGTTTTTGGTTTTTGAGCTAATTCATCTGAGCCACTTTTATTAAATAACTTGTAGAGTTAGCTGCCTCATGTTAATTTGATCTCATTAGTTCTTTCAAGAACCCTTTAAGAACTTCAGTGGACATGCCACTATGAACCTGACACAAGCTACTGGAGACAAGATAATTCTGGGAGGTTATTTGCTGTTGCTGAAGCAATTAATCTTTCTTATAGATTGGGGATGGGTGGATTTCATTTTTTTCCTGCTTTCAAGATTTTGTCTAGTGATTCATTTACCTGCAATAATTTTTTGGAAGAATATATATATTTTTTGTTTGCTGCCCTGTTTGTGATTGAAATTAGGAAATCTTGTTGTTCAAACATGCAGGTAGAGAGCATAGTTCTGAGTATTATTTCTATGTTGTCAAGTCCCAACGATGAATCTCCTGCAAATGTTGAAGCTGCTGTAAGTGATATTTAAAATATTTTTTAGTGCTATGTCCATGACTTGCTATGCTGCTATGCTTTATGCCCTTTGTTGTGAGCTGTATCTGTATTTAAAAGTTGCTGTAAATTTCAAAGAATTTCATCTCAAACAGAACTAGCCTATACTTTGTAATTTTAGTTTCTGAGTATGGCCTTATGCCACTTGTTAGACAGCTTGATTGTATTACCTGACATGCCTTGTGAATGCACTAGCTGTTTCCACTAAAGTTTAATTTGGAGCCCTGCAACATGATTCAGAGTTAGTTTGTAATGGGTATTTTCACAAGTTTTGGACTTTCCTTGTTGAAAGTAAGAGATAAGGTGGGCATCTTGGAGTTTCTTATAACTGTCTTTTGATGTAGAGAACCTTATGTTGTAAATAGCTTGCTTAAGACATGATATGCCATGCAACTAAAGTGCTCTACCTAGTTGCAATTGGAATAACAAGCTAAGTTGCAATAAAGATGAGATGTAGAGAGAATAAATAAAAGCAATAAACTTAAGAACACAGGCTATTTATTGAAAGCAATAAACTATGCATTAGCATCTCATTGACATAAACACAGCCAACATATGCAAGAAAACTTTAAATACTAATCCAGTATGTTTTAGCTTTTGGGTTGTTCTGAAGGTTCCTTTGAGGTGAATTTATGGTGGCTGTTTTGAATTTCAGGTTTTTCTGTGGAAATTTGTAGTAACTGGATGAAAGTGGGCCTAAACCCAAGATATGAAGTGCAATTTTGTCAATATCAAGTGAAGATTAGAGATTACAGTTAAAGAGTTCATAGAAGTGAAAGTTCTTAGGTATGTTGGTATCATTTAACAGGATTGAAATATTGACGTAAATGTTGTCCATTGAAGTAAATAGGGGCATTAGAAGTTGTGTGGATGATTGATCGTCATTTGCCACTTTATGACCTTAAGGCTAGCTATGCCTTATGGTCTTGTTGGTGGGTAAATATGAGATAATAAGTATAAAAGGCTAATCTCATGAGGAAAAATCTATTGAGATTGATGTGCGAAGTTATTAGAAAAATCTAGGTTTTGGAATGTTTATGTTTATAAGCAATTTAGTATAGCTCCAATTGAAAAAAAATTAGAAAATAATTTAAAATCATACTGATACACAAAGGAGTTCTAGGTGTAGATGCATTATGTGGATGAGGAGAATCAATTGTGATTTAGTAGTGGAAGAGAGAAAGAGAGAGAGAGTTTCAGTTGATTGAGAAGTTGATTGTTTCTACTTACCGGGGAAGAGTTTCAGTTGTTTGTATTCATCATACATGTGTGATGGTGTTACATTGAGATTTAAATGATGATGCCTTCCTAGATGAACTTGGTATTTCTTTTCTAGGTTTTGATCTGGCAGAAATACTTGAAACCTCGTAACTTATGCTGTTGCACCTCGATCTGACACAATGCATCGATTACATTGCAGAAGGAATGGAGGGAGAGTAGGGATGAGTTCAAGAAGAAGGTCAGCCGCATCGTCAGGCGATCCCAGGAAATGCTGTGAGCCCGAAAAGAGCGAAGCGCAGCGAGACATAAGGCGGAGACTGGATGCAGCATGCTTGGTTTGTGCAGGTCGTGGTGTGGGGGAGAGATGAGTTTCAGGTTTGCTGCTTTACCGAGGTGTTATCACTTGCAGCCTCGGTGGAATTCCCAGTCTGCTGTGGTCTCAAAAAGCTGTTAATAATGTCATTTGGTGGGTTCTTAATTAATGTCATTTCGTCTCTTCTGTGGAATTTACGAGACATCTCATCCTTGAGATATCAGTGGATTAGCAGTAATATTTCCTGATAGCCTCATCAAGTTCTTCCTGGGATTCTTTACCCAGGACTGTTACTTTTGGTAGGTGGAAATGCAGTTGAATGATTGAAGGTTTTAGGTTTTCTGCGTGGCTCGCTGCCTTCAGTGGTTCATGCATCTACTTTTTTGCTTTAAGATTATTAAACCTCATTGATTTATTCGACTAGTGATCCTACTTTCAATCACCATATTTTAGTCAAAAGCTACTTGCACGTGATTATAGACAATTGCCCTCTAATTCAGCTGACAAATACGCTGTTAAAATAGTTAATTATTTTGATTGAATGTAAACTTTTAACTAAACTCCAATATCAAATTGTTGGAAAATTTTAAATACTTTTCGTATATTTATAAATCCTAGTAAATGACTGTAGATATGAAAGGGGAATCGAGCAAAGGGACGAGGACGTACCCATCAAGCCGCGTGGCCCATCCGCAGCCGTCGGATCAATCAACTCAAGGCATGAGTTTAATGGCTTGGGAAACAAGCGAGAGAATGGTCGCCGGTCAAGCTCGACCCGCGCGCAGCCTTGTTCAACTACGGTGGGGCATCCGGCGATGGCAGGTGGACCGCCGAGGTCGTGGGGCGACGCCTCCTTCTTCCTTGAAGCTTCCGGATGAAAGAGATAGGATACACTACACTTCTCTGTCTCTCTCCCTCGTGTCGCTATTCCTTTTTTTGCGTCGTCATCGTCAACACTAGAATACACTATATAAATAGACTTAGCGATCTGCTGAGACCAGGCTGCTCCTCTCCGCCCATCCTCAAACTGGAGCTGCTCCTTAGGCGATAAGGTAAAGTCTCTGTCGCTTTCTCGCTTAATTCCTTTTTAACTTCTCCACGGATCTCAAGCTCGTAACTTAATCGTTCTGTTGACTTCATGTCTCGTTAATCAAGATCTGATTTTTTTCCTAAAATTCCTCTCATCATCCCTCAGTTCTCGTTTGTGCTTTGATTTTTTGGGTCAATTCTCACAGTTCGAGATTTCTTGCTGATCAGTTTCTTGTTGGGTTTTCTTTTCTTAGTATTTAGGATCCAATATTTTAGATTCTTCATGTATTAGAAGATTAGAAGAGTTTATCCTTGATCTATTGTCTTTTTGAGGTGTTAGAATCTTATCATATATGAAAACCCTTTAGGTAACAGTAGGTATATGCTATGATTGTAGCGAGATCTGAGGTTATTTGTTCCATTTGATGGTGGTTTTCTCCTTCTCCGTGTTAACATAGGTATATATCTGCGTTGTTCTTTTCTTGTTCTTGGATATTTGCTCTTCTTTGTGAACGAGGAACACTTTAGGCTGCAATCATGCTTAAGTTTATTTTAGAAATATGTTTGTATGTATTTATTTTTATACAGAGTGTAAAATCGTTGCTTGATTGTAGGAAATTGGTGTGCTCAGCTATAAAAAATGACCGATAGCAGTGAGATGGATTCCCTGGTAGCTCCTGAATTCTCTCCAGATATGGTACTCGGCTTTATTAGTCAAATTCTTATGGAAGAGGACATGGATGATAAATTCGATGTGTTTCATGAAGATTTGGCTCTTTTAGCTGCAGAGAAGCCCTTCTATGAGATCCTTGGTGAGACGTTCCCCCCTTTGCCAGATCAGAACTCTGGCCCTAGTGCAGAGAGCCCTGATGGTAGTAGCATTAGTAACTTCCATGTAAATTCCAATGGGAGCAGTAGTGATGGCATCCTCGCAAATGATAGCTGGCCTTATGATCCTCTCGAATATCGTCAGCTGCAGACTAATCCAGCTTCTGTTGATTATTATTCGCAGTCTTCATGTTCCCCTGCAAATTACAATGCAGGAAATGTCAACAGAGTGTTAGTAGAGTCTCTTTCTAATCCTCTTTCGGATAATGATCTTGTCATTCAGAGCACACCTGCCTGGCAATTTCAGAAGGGACTTGAGGAGGCACGAAGATTTCTTCCCAGCAGTGAAAACTTGATGATTAATTTAGAGGCCAATGGTTCCCTCTTTTCTCAAGAGCCAAAAGAAGATTGGAAATTGGCTGAGATCAATGCAGATGAGAAACACGAGAGCCCTATTCGTGAGCCAAGGGGTAGGAAGACTCATCATGATGATGACTTGGATTTGCAGGAAGGGAGAAGCAATAAACAATCAGCCCTTTCCACTGAGGAACCTCTTCGTCCTGACATTTTAGATGATGTCCTACTTTGTGGTTGGGAGAAATGCACAGCAGGGAATGATGAACAGCAATCTGAATCAGTGAATCAAGACGGCAGAAGTTCTCATAGCAGTCATGCGAAAGGATCAGGTGGTGGAAAAAGTCGAGGGAAGAAACAATCTATGAAGGACGTGGTTGATCTTAGGACACTTCTTGTCCATTGTGCTGAATCTGTGGCGATAGGTGATCGTCGAAGCGCAGGAGAGCTGTTGAAACAGATCAGACAGCACTCATCCCCTTTTGGAGATGCAAATGAGAGGTTGGCCCATTGCTTTGCTGATGGCCTTGAGGCACGCCTAGCTGGCACAGGGAGTCAAATTTACCATTCCATCGTTGCTAAGCGAATTTCTACTTCTGATATATTGAAAGGTTACAAGTGTTATATGCGTGCATGCCCTTTCAAGAAGATTGCTTATCTTTACTCCAACAGGACCATTTTGAATGTGGCTAATAAAGCGCCAAGGTTGCATATAATAGATTTTGGCATATTTTATGGCTTCCAATGGCCATGTTTCATGCAGCGTCTTGCTAGTCAGCCAGGTGGTCCCCCGAGGCTCCGGATAACTGGCATCGACAAACCGAGCCCAGGTTTTCGTCCAACTGAGCGGATTGATGAAACTGGGCAGCGCTTAGCTGATTATGCTCGTAGATTTGGCATTCCTTTCGAGTTTCATGCAATTGCAACTAAGTGGGATACCATCCGGACTGAGGATCTAAACATTGACAAAGATGAGGTGCTTGTCGTAAACAGTTTGTTCCAGTTCAAGAGTCTCATAGATGAGACTGTGGTTGAGTACAGCCCAAGAAATATGGTACTGAACACTATAAGAAATCTGAACCCGGCTGTTTTCATATTTGGGGATGTGAATGGATCATATAGTTCTCCTTTTTTCGTCACACGTTTTCGTGAAGCTTTATTCCACTTCTCTGCCTTGTTTGACATGATCGAAACAAATGTGCCGCGGGAGGATGAATCAAGGCCATTGATAGAAAGGCACATCAGTGGACGGGATGCTCTCAATGTCATTGCTTGTGAGGGATCAGAAAGGGTGGAAAGGCCTGAGACTTACAAGCAGTGGCAGGTGAGGAACATCAGAGCAGGGTTCAAGCAACTTCCGCTGAATTCTGATATCATAAAGATGGCCAAGGAAAAGTTGAAGGCCTACCATAAGGATTTTGTATTAGATGTAGATGGCCAATGGCTACTGCAAGGATGGAAAGGGCGTATTCTTCAAGCCTTCTCTGCATGGAGATCTGATGATTCTTCTTAGTTCTATCTCTGGAGCTTCTGTTTTTATGTCTAGTCATGGATGAAGGCCTTATCTTCCATTGCTTGGGATCAATTATTACTCTGCAACATTGTTCGTTGTGGCCTAAAGTTGAGGAAGGAATCACCTCAGTAGATTTAGGAGAACAAATAGGGGAGAAGGTTTTTATTGCCTTGCTGGGTTCTTAGTATGGTCCATGATGCTACTAGTTAATGTTATGTAGTTTGGATATGTGTACCTTCGTCAACCTGTTAGACTTCGTATGAAATCATAATGCAGATTGTCCTCTTGTTGTTGTGCATGTCTGGTGTCAGTCTTCTGGAAAGACTGATCTAGTGATTTGGCTCTTCGTTTGCCTTGACCAGTTAGATGCTCAAATGGATTGTTTCAGGTCCTCTTCTAATATTTCGTGTCTCAACCTTTTCCAAGTCCAGTCATTGACCTAATCAGGCTACTATATGTAACAATTCCTATTTGAGTCAAGATTTCATTTCATGTACTAAAGTCTCTGTTGAGACATCCTAATGGCTACAAGTTCTTATTTGAGCTACTACATGCAACAATTTCTACTTGAGTTAAAGATTCCATGTACTAGAGTCTCTGGTCAATGTATAGTCCTACCTTTGGATCCTAACCAGTGAGAGTTCCTTTTGATGAAAATTTGAGTTGGGAGCATTACTTGTGAGTTTGAGATCAGGCAACTTCAGTGAATAAAGTATCAATTTATAATATTTAGGAAAAAAGTGATTTAAATCAAATCTTACTTAAAATCTTTTGTATTGGACTTAGTTACCCAATTCATGTGTAATCGACAAATAATAAGATTAATTTCTGACATTCTAGCCTAATTTATATTTTTTAAACAATTCTTAAATACTCAATTAGGTTATTCAGCCTAATTCATGCCCCCATTAACATTAATTCCTCATATGTTTCTCCTTCTCATTTTTACAATTTATATTATATATTTATTTATTTCATAGTCAGTGACATGTGACATATTTCTTCAAGACCTAAAAGAAGCTGAAACTCAATTTTATATCAAAATTCTTTAAGAACTCATTATAATATTAAAAAGAGGAGTTCTTCAATATTATGTCTTATATAATTCCTAATCCATTATATACTTTAGTTAGAAATGATTAATAAGTGCTTGGATGTATATTAACCACAATCAACAGCACTTCAACCATAGGCATAATATATTCTACCTATAATAGTTGTATGTACATATCATCTTACTGTTTATATATATATATATATATATATATAAATGTATTTATTATTTTAACTTTTATATTATTAAGTTATGAAAAAAAGGGAATTTTCTTCTCCATCCCTCCTTAAGCTGCACCCTCTCTTGAAACACGTCGCAACGGCTCTATCTTTCTCGGGTACGGCGGTATGCGCAACGTTGTGGTCATCGCATCCTTCCCCTAATTTGCTTCGGACATGGAGTTGCTGGGAAAACAAATAAATAAATAAATCGAAGCGAAAAGGTGCTGATAAAAGCGAGACATGTGATTGCGGGGGACGGAAAGAGGGAGTGCGAGGCCGATCATTTTGCCCCTTCAAGCATCCCCACTCTGTGTCGCCCGCCCCCTCCGTCCTCGCCTCGTCCTTCCACTCCCGGCCGATCTCTTCCCCTCCTCTCTCACGGATCCTCTCAAGTACGCCCCTTATTTCCTCCCCACTTTCCTTCGATCTTGCTGTTCCTCTCGTCCCGGTTTCCGGTTGGGCGGCCCATCGCCCCGTCTCTCCGCGATCTTTCTCTTTTGTTCTTTTCTTGAATGATTCGAGCTCGAGAAGTCGGAATTGGAAAGCTAGGTTAATTTCTGGTTTCAAAGATTTCTCTAATATGTCTTATCATAATTCTTGGTTTAACTTAAATGGTTGTTGAATAGCTACTTTGTGGATCGGTGAAAACCAATCCAAATTTCTTTTCCTATTTGACGAGAGCCAGTTGTGTTTCTGAATGTGTATCTGTTACATATTCACCTTAGGACTGCAAAGTTGGTTGCTTGAAATTTGATACAGGGATACAGAAATGATTTGAGATCAATTGATACCCGATATCAAATCCTGTTCAAGACATTACGAGTACCTTAAATAACCTGATGATGCATAAAGTGGTATGCTCATGTGCAGCTCAAATGGCTGAACAATTATGGCATAAACTTCAAAGTAAAGCACAAAGAGAATTCCCAAATATCATTGTTAACTTGAGGTTGTCTTACTAGATGATAAAAGAAGGTGAGAATTTCTTTTGTAAGAAGATCTTTAGGATTTATTACGGATCATCATGTCATGTTGATCTGAAAGGAAAATTTATTAAAAGTTTGAGAACAGGTTGGATTTTGTGGATATGTGCTTGATATCAAAACATACCTAGAGCAAAGTTACCTTGACCTGTCTGCCTGAGAAGTTGATGTAGACTATGAAAAGTGTATGATATCGGCATGATAATGCTCGGTGGGTTCACTTCTTGCAAAGGTTGTAAATCAATGCTGAACTGCCTTTTGGATGTTTGGAATACAAGTGGTTCTTTTGCTAGATTGTACTTGTATAGTTAAAATGCTGTGCTATTTTTAGCTTTTCAATTTTTTCACTTGAAGCAGGATTGCTTTTCTCATCAAATGACTGAAAGATCTGTTCCACACCTTCGTTATTTTATCATTTGTTGTTTTCCTTTAAGCGATGTATTTATAAAAATTATTTGCTACCAGTAATATTGTGGTACAACTTCATGCTTTATATCTTTATATCCTAGCATGTACTAAGAAGCACTAGCTGTATACCGATCTGCAGCTGTTATTTTGTTGATGTTATTTATGCATCACTTACAAGTAATAATCACAACTTTGACCTGACTATTTTGATATGTTGTAGTTAAGAGCATATAAAATTAGCTTGTTAAGGCTGACCTTCCTGAAGTGGTAGTCCAAATTATTAATTTAGAGGCCAATGGTTCCCTCTTTTCTCGAGAGCCAAAAGAAGATTGGAAATTGGGTTCTTGATGTACGTTTCTTTATTTTATTTTTTTCCGAGATGGATCTTGATTTTCTTTTTTTCGTTGTCGGTTAGTTTCTTTATGATGCTTGTTCTCTTGTGTTCTTCCGTTGATCGATCGCCCTCCCGATCGTTAGGAACTCCAGAGTTTATCCATCGGATATGCTCTGTCGAGCCTTGATTTTTGGTCTAGCTAGGGTTTTCGCTGTTAGGACAAATTGGTTTGGCAGCAAGACGCGTATCTAAGGATTAGTCAAGAAAATCTTGAGGATGATCGACTATCAAAGATAAAAAAAAGATTCTTTTCTTTCTCCTTGCCTGTGTAATTATTCGGTTTTGACTTTCTGCATGTTGCTCGGACATGTGGTTAGTTGTGGCTTCAAACATGTTACAGTATGTGTCTAAGTCATCTTTACAGACTGACTTGACACAGGCATGCCTTTGTTATGGATGCCACACACTTCTGTCTATTTTCTTTTATTTTATGTTTTGAAACTTGAGGTGTAGTGTCAGTCATATCACAGTCAATATACAACTTATGAAAGCAAGAGTTCATCATTCGATAGTCTCATGAATCATTCAGGTAGACTGCGTGACCTACTAAACCGAGTCATAAATTAATTCAGATAGATGGTAGTGCATGAATTTAAAGTTGAAAGGATTTTTTAAATATCATTTATCTAGTTTTACATGGCATCGTATTCATACCATCATACATACACTTAGTGTGAATGTGTATAATCAAGATTACTATCAACAATTTTACAATCATCTTTCGAGCTAACCTGATAAGACTTTATTTCATTTTCCTTGTATAACGCCCTAGTTTACTCTCAGATTGGATGTGAAAGGGCAGTTGAGTCGGTTTATAGGGAGTATTTATTATTTGATTGGGCTTAAGTATTTCGGGCTATGAGTCAGTTATGCTATTGGGCTGGGTCATGACAAATGGTGTACTATCTGATTTAGTATCTGCCACGGTGGACCATGGTCCAAGAAAGGGGTACTTGTGGAGGGAACCAGTTTATCTATTAACTTCAGTTTAAACATTGTGGATCACATGATTTAGGGGGTAATCAAGTTAATAAATCATTTATCTTGTGGGGCTGGGTTGTGACAGTTTGTGATACGAGTTTACCTCTGAATACTTGATTTTCTTTGGCTGTGGTCCATATTGGAGCACTTGATGTTTTCCTAGCGCAATCTGGTTATTTTGTTTATTTTTTCAATCTCTAGATGACACTTCTGGATAAATATCAACAGGGCACTTGAATGGCTGGCAGAGAATGGTCATTTTAACTTTTAAGTATGGTTTTCTTACTTAACTAGGATGAGAACAATCAGTATTTGGCTCTTCAAGTGATATATCCTTTGGTTGGTCCACTTATATCTTGGCTATTGGATCTTAATAATGTAGCTTGCTGATAGCAGCTCAAGTCTTATCTTATTATTCATGACTTCACATCACATAGTAGTTTTAATATTGGATTGATTATGAATTTAAATTGATAAAATCTGAGTCAGGAATATATGGAGGTGGAATTCCATATTACATTTGCTGATTCTAAGATTTTTCTTGTCCTACATAAATAGGCATTGGACCATCATGACTTTAGTCGTCAATCTAAGAACTTCTGTGGTCTGTTAGAAAATTTTGACTGTCTGAAAAAATAGGACTGAATCATTGACAACCAATGACTACCTAAGCAAAATAATCTCAGAATCCAAAGACTTTTGAAGTTTAGAAATTTTAAAAAAAATCTGTGGAACAGTACCTAGCTTTCCCCCTTGAGTAATCTATATGAATCCAAGCTATAGTTCCTCTAGAGTATTGCACGCCCTGCCTTTCCTTCTCTGGACTATCCATCTGCTGTTGTGAGCAATAATTACTTCAGATAACATGAATTTCACTGATACTGTTCTTTTTGGTGTGTTTTACGTGGCATCTTCCAGCTAAGTGTCCAGTCATCAGCTTGCTAGTTCCCACATGTACATTTATCCGTCCTGCTTGAGAAAAGTTATAGAAATGCTATTTTATATAATTTGGTGGTTTAATGATTCGCTTACTGCACAGCTGACTTGTGTTGACCAGCAACCTGTTGTATAATTTTTATGGAAAAACCTGTAGATGAGTTGGCCACAGTACATATTAGTTCTAGATGATTATTGATTATGTTATTTTCTTCTGCTGAGTGCAGCTTTTTTCAATTATTCAGTGTTCTGAGCACATTCTGAAATTGTGAAGACATCTTGTTCCATTGTCGTAGTATAAAATCTTTCAGCATACAATGTCTAGTTCTACAAAATATGCTGATCCTGCGTTTCAGGGAGTTGGACACAAAGTGTATCCTTATAAGAAATGTTATAAAATGCACCATGTGGGCAAGTTATTGTCACTATTGGTTGCACAAATTTTTTAGCTGTTCTTTTACTCTTCAAATTGTTTTTCTTTGTAGTATCTTTTGTTTTTTTAATGTGAGCATTTACTTAACACCACATAGAGGAACAGAAATATGGCGTATTGAGAACTTTCAACCAGTGCCTATACCAAAGTCTGATTATGGTAAATTCTACTCTGGAGATTCATACATAATTTTACAGGTAATTTTTGTTATCTTCTCATTATTTTTCTTTCTTTGCCTGAGAACTGTTGCTTTGTTCTTCACATGTACAAGTTACGGTTTCTAGAACTTATACAAAATTCACTCGTATTTTCTGACTGATAATTTGAACTTTTCAACTAAAGAATTTATATTATCATAGATCATTATTTTTAGTTCGTAAAATAGAGTCAATTCGGTGTTAATATTTTAATTACATTTGTAAATAATTTTTTAATATAGAGCACTGTTAAGTAATTTTTTTTAATTTGTTAACTTGGAAATTATTTTATCTCAAAAAGAAATTTTTAAGTTTCAACCGAACAAAAAAATTCTGTTATCTTTTTTTTTGTTTTTTTGTTTGGATAGGTTTATTGGCATGATTTTGATAGGAAATGACCCTCCTATCTGGGAATTATCCAATTTAAAGAGGAGAATATGCCTCCAAGGGGAGAATGAAGAAAAAGAAGGAAGAAACAGAGATCACCATCAAACTAAATTAACTTTATTGCATAAAAGAGAAAATAACATCCAAGCATGATCTCTTGGTTTACGTCCTCTGATATATGTTCACTAAGAGGTTGTATGGGAGAAAACTTTGTCATCAACCAACATTAAAAATAGAGTCCTCTGGGACTCTTCAAATATGGCTCATGGTTGGATTTGTCTAACCTATTTTATAATCATATTTGATTCATACACTGAATAAACTCAAATCAGGACTCTACATTCTAATATAGCTACAAAGAAAATTGATGAAATTATATACAATAAGAATAGAAAGATAAAGTCTAAATCTACTACCACTAGGTTTGAGTGAAAAGCTTTGATCAGTGTTCTCCTTGCCTGACTCGACTGTAACAGTTTGAGGAAGGATTGCTCCACTCTTATTCCAACTGGGATTGAGTTGTCTACTACTTTTCAAAGCTAAAGAGTCCTCCCTTGTGCTAATCCATAGGAATCCTTCTTTGACTGAGATACTGTTTACCAACCAGGACCAAGCTCATATCAATATATATAGGTTTTTTTTAGCTGAATTTTTTGAATTGACTAGGAGCAGGGTGCACCAATCTGTAGAAGGGTGCACCAATTTGGGAAGTTAGTTCACTAGTTTGGGATATGATGATGGATTGTTGTTATTTCTTGGTGGAAAATGAAGTCTTTAATTAATCATAATGATCTTTGAAGAGATACATGCTGGTTCTTGGTTGTAAGGTTATTTTGTGACCATTAATTGGGATGCATTATCAATTGTGAAGGTGATTAACTATGAGACAGTCACAAGGATGTGACCTATTTCTCATATTGCATTGTTCATCTGGAAAAAAGGATTTAAAATTAAGTATGATTATGTAATTGTCGGTATAGTTTGTTGGATCATTAGTATCACAACTCCTTGAGCCTTTTCATGTGGGTCACCATGTATTGAGATGGCTTATTTTGTGCTACGAGATGGTATATTTTGAAAAATAATGAATTCTGTGTTAGATATGAATTTGTTGGGCATTGACAAGGTTATTATATCTTGAGTTGGGAAGATTGTAACACCCTAATGGTTCAGTGATGTTGGTTCTTCTTGTGGTTACTATGACTAGTTGGGCTTACTACTAATAACTTGAGCATTTAGAACCATTTGGTTGAGACCTGTCCTTTCCAAATTAATGTGCGAGTAGGTCTATCAGGTCTTGTCAATAGTTGTTCTCTTTGTTATGTTTAATTCATCATCTCGTCTACTTTGTTTGGCAATTTTTCAAGCTAAATCAGAAGCGTGGAATTATTTGATATTTTAGCTCTCTTTTTAAAACTGCATTAGATGTCTTCACATGGTGTATAAAAATGTAATCTTTTAAATAAATTGAAATGTTGCTCGACAATGAAAACTTGGTGTATTTCAGAAGTGAAGTTGTTTTAGCTCTGATCTCTCAAGAATCATCCATAATGGCTAACTACAAATGTGCATGACGACTCTACACCTTGATTGCTGCTATCTGCTTCATATTTTTATGTGGTGAGTTGCTTGTTTCAGACAACTGGCAAAGGTGGCACCTACCTTTATGACATTCACTTCTGGATCGGAAAAGAGTCAAGCCAAGTATGCTAATTATGCTCAATGATACTGTAAAACGATTTGTGTTTTTATTTTGAGGGCCAAGCAATAAGATACATGTTCAAACTTCAAATTACTTATTTTCCTTATAAATGATCACAGGATGAAGCTGGGACTGCAGCAATCAAGACTGTCGAACTTGATGCAGTTCTTGGAGGTCGTGCAGTTCAACACAGGGAACCCCAAGGCTTCGAGTCTGACAAGTTCTTGTCATACTTCAAACCATGCATTATTCCTTTGGAAGGAGGATTTGCCTCTGGATTCAAGAAGCCTGAGGAGGAAAAGTTTGAAACACGACTATACACTTGTAGAGGAAAACGGGTTGTCAGAATGAAGCAGGTGCTATATTTTTTCCATGAACTATTGCGTGACTTTTGATGTTCAAATTTGCATTGCATGCATGTGGTAATTCCTGGAATTTCATTTGAAGGTTCCATTTGCCCGGTCATCACTAAATCATGATGATGTGTTTATCTTGGATACTGAAAAGAAGATATATCAGTTCAATGGTGCTAACACAAATATCCAAGAAAGAGCTAAAGCTTTAGAAGTTATACAATATTTGAAGGACAAGTACCATGAAGGGACTTGTGACATTGCGATCATTGGTGAGAATCTACTTCTTCTAGAAGATATTCTGTACATGTATGCATATTGTATCTTCTTATTAACAGATTTTTTATTGTATAAGATGACGGAAAATTACAAGCTGACTCAGATTCTGGTGAATTCTGGGTCCTTTTTGGTGGCTTTGCACCAATTGGCAAAAAGGTGGTCAGTGAAGATGACACTGTTCTAAAAACCAGTCCTGCAAAGCTTTATGGGTACTTTTTTTACTCTTACAACATTGCATGTATGATTTTTCTACCAAAAGCTAGCATCAATTCTGTTATACAAGTTTGTCTCTAGTTTCCATATATCTTAATATTGCTCGTTATGTGATCAATGGATCAAAATACTGCTCATATTGGTTGGTACAAGATGGTATTTACTGGTCCAATGACCAATTGAAATGCAAACTGGGCAAACAATTTTGCTTGCTTTGGTTTGGTATGAATTGTCTTGTGTGGTAAGCTCACTGTACCAAGCTTAGTGAGCAGTTATCTGATTGTTGCTGAATTGTACTGGGCAGTAAGCCTATTATCCGATGCCTATATCAACTTTTAATTATTTCTGACACTGACACTGGTTGCAACTATGGTCTTTACTTGAAAAACATCCTTATAAAATGTGATAATGCTAATGTAATTTGTTTAATAAAAAATCTCATTCAACACTCTAGGACATTGATATTATACATCATTTTATTAGGGATCATATTAATAATCATGATATACATTTAGATTTTATTGACACAAAACATCAATTAGCATATATTTTTATTAAATCATTGAATGAGGAACAATTTGATTTTATCATAAGAGAATTAGGCATGTTAAATCTTCCAAACACATGAATTCTTCTCATATGATTTTTTTTTAATGAATCATTATTTTGCTTTCTCGCTATTTATGACTTGATTGATCTCTCATGATTTAAATTTATCTTTGATCTTAATATCTTTTATGTTATGATTGGAACATTGATGTAAAGGGAGAAAAATTGCACCATTGTATTCTTTCCTTCTTTTTGATAATGACAAAGGGGGAGAGAGAAATAGTAGCTTACACATTTCAAAGAGAAGCAAAAATTTGTTAACTTACACATCTTAAAAAGAAGTAAAAACTTGCTAGCTTGCATATTTTAAAGAGAAGTAAAAACTTGTACATTTCTCCTTTTTGTTGATGACAAAAGGTGAGAAGTTGACTGTACTCTTTGATGATTTGAAATTTTGATGATATGAAATTATGTATGCAATGATATCTTAACTTATGTTTTGAAATTATGATGTACCTTGATGATTTTGAATTATGTAATGATATCTTAACTCATGTTTTGAAATTATGATGTACCTTGATGATTTGGAATTATGCATGCAATGATATCTTAACTCATGATTTGATATTATGATACATGAAATAATTTTTTAACTATGCATATGATGTGTACTATGATGTATTGCATATGACTTTTACAAAGAAAGTCACTATGATTAAAATTGTTTCGACTTGAATTCCAAGACTAGCATTAAAGGGTTATCATTTTTTAAATTCGAGTTTATTTCAATATGATATATGGACAGAGGGAGTTTAGTTAAAACTCCGTCATCAATTGGTTGTAATCATAAAAAAGGACGAGATTGTTAAATCTTGAATTTTGATGATGAAATCAATTGATGAGTTTATGAACTAATGAGCGTTTGAGAAAAGTGACGCAGGACAAACTTTGATCATGGAAATACAAATAACTGAAGTAGGAGAATCAAATGTTGGGCCGAAGTGCATCATGTCATAGATCGGGCATTGGGCCAGAAGGATCGAATATTGCGCCAAAAAGATTAGATGTTGTGGGAGGTCAACATGCCGAAGGATCGGACAATACACCGAAGGAAAGGACGACGTGTAGAAAGTTTGGACGAAGTGCCGGATGAACTAATGACATGTCGAACAACGTAGGCTTCATGATTGTAATCGTTGTTTTGATCGAAATAGTTTAGAGTATAATTAAGTTGGTTTTGAGTGTAACCATGCTTACTTAATTAGGAGCTCATTGGGCCTAAATCAGGGTTGAATTGGGTCTATTGGAAGGCCAATTCAGTGACTTGAGGTTGGGCCAGGTGTTGGCACCACCAGGCTAGTCATTGGTATTGCCTATGAGCTGGAAAGTACAAATTGTACTTTTTCGAAAAACTCGATGGTGGTACCGCCCGGTATCAAGCTGTAGTACCGCCTAGACTGGCGATGGTATCACCATAACACAGTCTCCCAGACTGTGTCAGGCGGTGGTGCCGCCCAGTGCAGGCGATGGTACTCGCCAGTACCCTGAAAACCCGAGGATTTGAATTTTTGATTTCATTTTTGAAGTCATTTGGGGTCTATAAATACTTCTCTAATGCTTGCTTGACAAAGTATGAAATGCTTGTGATTTTGAAGTGTTGTAAACTCTTAAAAAGTGTTGAGCCTCTTTCTTCTTGAGTCTAAAAGTTATTCTAAGGGAGGTGAGAGGTCTTTTGTAAAAGAAGGGTGTAAGAGTTCTCTCCTAAACCTGTAAAAATGAGAAAGAGTTGTAACAAAGGTAGTTAATTTTCGCCCATTGAAAGAAGATCGATAGTGAAAGCCGATAGCCTCGAAGGAAGATAAATCGGGAGTGGACGTAGGTCAGGACGACCGAACCACTATAAATCTAGTTTGCATTGTTTTTTTTGTCTTGATTTACTACTGCATATTGATTTATTTAATAAGCAATCCTTACTCGCACCTTTTGTTAATCACATTTTCGATACAAATTTATTAATTGAAATTTCAAACCGAATTTTTTTTAAAAGCACTAATTCACCCCCGCCCCCCTCCCCCTCCTCTTAGTGCCTTTACGATCCTAACACTATCGACATATCGATACATTATACGTTGAATGTAGTTGTTGATGGCTTATTTCTTCTATATGATAATTAATAGTAGGAAAAAATGCATTAGCCTAGTTGGTCTTTAGATTTTTATTGATGCCATACCACCATGCATGTTGATTCTCATCCATGCTAAAAGTTATACAACAATTAAGGAGTTGACTGATTGTAACATACAAGAACTTTTGTAGTATTAATGATGGTCAGTTGAAGTTGGAAGAAAACAACCTTTCAAAAGCAATGTTGGAGAACAATAAGTGCTATTTACTGGACTGTGGGGCTGAGGTTTTCATTTGGGTTGGCCGAGTGACGCAAGTTGAAGAGAGAAAAGCTGCCAGCAAAGCTGCTGAGGTAGGGTATTTCTTTTCTTTACTCTATTTTTTTTCTCACTTCATCGTTAATGGCGTTCTTAATGACAAAAAATTTAGGATTTCATCATCGGTCAAAACAGACCAAAAACAACACGCGTCACTCAAGTTATTCAGGGTTATGAAACACATTCATTCAAGTCAAAATTTGAATCGTGGTCAGCTGGTACTGTGACAGGAATGGGAAATTCTACTGGAGAGGAGGGACAAGGAAAAGTTGCAGGTACTAGTAGAAGATTCTGTAGAGGAACCAACTTTTTGTGTATTTGTTAATTGTTTTAATTTGTCTTATTTGCTTGCTGTCTTGGTAGCTTTGCTAATACAACAAGGCGTTGATTTTAAGGGAATCTTAAAAGGCTGTCCGGTAAATGAGGAAATTCCTCCTTTGCTTGAAGGCGGTGGAAAACTTGAGGTTTCTTTAATTTTCTTTAGCCTGTAGATAACTGCACATGAAGCTAGTTAATTCTTTTTTCTTTAGGATCCTAATTTCTGGAATCACTTTCAGGTTTGGCGCATTAATGGTAGTGCCAAGAACCCACTTCCAAGGGAAGAGATTGGTAAATTTTACAGTGGAGATTGTTATATTGTGCTTTATACATATCGTTCTGGTGAGAAGAAAGAGGACTACTTATTAACCTGTTGGATGGGAAAGGATAGTATTCAGGCAAGTGGCAATGACCATGTATTTCCTGAGGAAGCGAAAGAAAAACTTCCATTCTCAGTTCTTTTGAGTCATGATGTTATCAAAAGCTTTCTATGGTGCATCTACCCTCTTAGAAGCAATGTGGTTTGGATTTTGGATGCTTATAATCCATTAAAATTGCAAACTTTGATGAAATTAATCTGTTAGCTTTATAAGAGTTGCTAAAACCTGTACAAGTCTTGAATCACTAATTACATGTATATTATTTTATGATATTGCTTGTTCTCAACTTCTCATAATCTTTTGTCATGCTTAATGAGATGACTGCATCAGCGCCAAGATTAATTATTAAGCAATTGCCACCCTAGATTTTATTCAACAAGGTCCGTGACTAGGAGTCTCAATAAACTCTCAACCATAGACTAGTTGATCTATACATTATTAATTACCATTCTAATTTATCTTTGGTACAGTAACTTGCAAGTTATCATTATTCTGAGCAACGTTCTAAATGTTGGTTCAATACCAGTTTCAAAGTCTGTTAAGACTGATACAGTACCTAGATTTTGGTTGGTATCTTGACCTATTCTCCTAGCATCACTGAATAAGGTAAGAGAAGTATTCCAAACATTAGTGAGCTGCATTTATTTATTGGCAACTTGGTCAGACTAGTAAATATCAGTTAGTATGTACTGGTCCAATTGGTATTTCAAACCATGAGTTTTGAGCACCTCATCCTTTGAGCTTGTCACACAGAATGGTTGATTCCCTTTCTCATTGGCACATTTTGACCTGACATTCACACTGTTAGCATTTGACCATCTTTAAGTACTGTAATAATCTGGTAATACCCTCTAAAGCAGATTGAGAAGTCACTTGTAATGTAATTTCAATTTAGTAGAACTATTTACCTAATGTCTCCATATCCTGCCTCTGTAGGCAGAGAATGAATCCGCTGTCTCCCTATAGTTTGCTGCCAAGTTCTAATGGTATACTGAACTAGAAGAAGATGTAGCAGTAGAGAATGGTAGTTTTCTTCTTTTGTTTTCTTTTCCTATATATTATTATTTTTGTATAGTTGTGATATCAATCTTCTATCTTCTATCTTCTACTTCAGAGAATTGCACACTATTATTTTTGTCTTTTAGATTGTTAACTTGTCATTTTTTTCCTATTGAAAGCATATCATCTTCCTGTTTTGGTTTTTTTGTCAAAACATAATTTTTTTTCTAGTTTTATTTTAAAGCCTATTATTTGTCAAAACAAAGTATATTTTTTCTTTACTCTTGGTGATCCGGAGATTATGATTGAGTAGTAGATTGGTCATGTGAAAAATTTTTCCCCCTATAATACTTATTTTTTAAATGTCAAGTGTTCTCCCTTAAGTAAGATTCTATGTACATATCTCTTAAAAAAATGAGATCATATTGCAAGTATAGCCTTCCAAATCTGATTGTATTGGTATATAATATATCTACAACCTGGGCAAAATTTTATGAACCATTTCTTGTTGTGTTGTTCATATTGGTAATAGGTGTACCAATCACGACATTCATATATCAAACAACCTTTTAGTTTCTCTTTTGTTGTACTAAGGTGTATCATGCCATGCTGGTTGGTATGTGCTGGTTTGATAAGATTCTGAAATGTTATTGCATTGTATTTCTGATATTGCAGCACAATTGTCATTATGTCCTCTATCTGAAATAGCTTGCCAAAGCTCGAATGATCTTGATCATTCTTAATTAATAACTTTAGTGACTTTGGACATGGTTTAAGAGAAGTTTTGTCATTTCATCCCATTTGCAACTTAAATAAATTATCTTAGTAAATTGCAAGTTTGCAATACAAGTAACAGATGATGAGGGGAGAGGGTAAAACGAGGGGTTAAAGATTACGTGTGTATATAGGATGGTGGGATTTCTCAAGGGGGTATATGAAGTTCTTTTTTTTGTGTGTTGGCTGCACCATGAACACCTACAATTGCCCTATGTTAAAACAACTTTTGCCCAATGCTAGTGTTTTTGAGTGTTAAAGATAACATTAGTTGTTTGTTTTAATGTCTAACTGGACCATTCCTTGTCATGCATCATAATGCATCAGCTGCTGGCACTTGCAGTCTTGGTCAGTGTATGAATTGTTGGCACATGCCATGGGTGGGGAGAGGGTTTGAGAATTAGGAGTGGTTTCTCCTTCAGAATTGTGATTGACAGGTGGGAAACAGAATGTAGCCAGGTTTTCTCAACCGGAAGCTGGTGTCCAAACCTAGAAACAGTCACCTCGTGAAAACGACGAATTAAATTAGGTGAAACAGTTAAAATTTGGTGATTATTCGTCAATAAGCTAGCCTGATATGGATGTGACTCTCTGGTCATAATTGAATGGCATGTATGCTTCATGACCCTTGCCACCAGATTACCCTTAAATCTTTCCCCATTTAACAATACGACACAGTTTTAGATATTTGTATCTAATATTCCTGAATGTCCATCCTAATTTATCTTAGCCTTGGGATGGTTTTAAAATTGTGTACTTGCATATTATTTATCCTACCCACTTATGGATCTCCCAGGTTCCAGTTCATCCCTTGTTCCAGCCAAGGTTGCATTTCTAGTTGTATTAGTTCCATAACTTGTACTGCATCAACGGATGACTGAGCTTGCTGATTAGGCTTGCTTATTTTGGTTTTGTAACATGATATTGTTTTCTTCTAGGATGATCAGCTGATGGCGACTAGGCTGGCTAATACAATGTGGAGTTCCTTAAAAAGGAAGACCAGTGCAGGTTTTTTATTTTCTTGATCTCTTTTTCAGAAGATTAGTAAGCAGCAGCAGTTTTATTAAAGATCATATGTACTGCAGGGCCGCATTTTTCAAGGGAAAGAACCACCACAGTTCATTGCACTATTTCAGCCCATGGTTGTCTTGAAGGTACGAACATTCTGAGATATATGGTGTTCAATCTGGTACAGGGAAGGAAATCCACATGATTTTTCTCAGATTTGCTTATATCAGTCTTGTATTGCCAAAAGAGCATGGGTTTTCTATCTTGTCGAGTTCAACTTTTTCTTGCATAGGGTGGAATCAGCTCTGGTTATAAAAAAATTGTTGCAGAGAAGAACCTGAATGATGAAACTTACACTCCTGATGGCATTGCACTAATCCAAGTATCTGGAACATCAGTCCACAATAACAAAACTGTTCAAGTTGATGCAGTATGCTCATCTGAATCTCATTCATTAGTATATATTATCTGTTTGAACCTTCATTCTCGACAAAATTAGTTTTGTGTGAATGGTTATCTATAATTGTAATTATTTTCTGCTGTTGTCAAAATTTAGATGGAGTAATTCATTATGTATGCAGGCACGAGATTGTTAGTTTTGTGGTACGAGGAACAAGGAATGCCGTTTCGCATACGAACCTGTATAAATCATTGGCCAGACGGTATGTGTCAGTCGGGGCCGGTGTTGTTTCAAATTAGAAGAAGAAGAGGAAGGAGTGGTGGACGAAGAGGAGGCATGAGGAAGGAAGAAGAGGAGGAAGGAGGAAGAGAAAGAAAGAAGAGGAGGCAGTGGAGGAAGGGGAAGAAGAAGCGTACCAGTTGGCGGCATATGACGGGCGGCTACGGCAGCTGCATGAGCCGAAATGGGAAGGGCTCATGTTCGGGGTGACGAGGGCTCACAAATGTGAGCCCTGAAGTTTTTTTTATTTATTTTGTTTTCAGAAGGTTCAGACTGGACAGCCTGAGATGGGTTGTCCGTGTACTGTTGAGGAATGTGGCATATCATTGGTGTCATATCGGACTGGGTGAAATGTCAAACCGTGATGAGGAATGTGGCATGGCATGTACTGTTCCATGCGAGTTGACATGCTTGCTGTGATGGTTGGCAGTGCAGAAGTTTAGTCTGGCCATGTGGCAGGATAACTACTGCATTTTGGCTTAGCACTACACATGCTAGTTGGTGTTGGCCAGCATAATAATTATTATCTAAAGAACATTACTCAGGGACATAACAGGATAAATGAAGATTTTTATTCTCTCTTTTTTTTTCACATTTAAGCAGTGTCACTATTTGTTATTTTTTCACCAAATAATTTACAACTTCAGACTACATGATGTCAACACAGCAAATTGTTTCATACTTTCCTTGATACTTCTTGCTGAGAAATATTATCTTATATAGGCAAAATTTTGAGTGATTTACATTTTTTTTCTTTAGCTTTGGCTGTCATTTCAATGGTATAGATAGAATTGTAGTATTAAGAAGAGCTCAAATGTGAATTACTTCACAGTAAGTCAATATCAAGCTGCATATTGTGAGCTTGCTAGGTGCTTCTAAGTGCTGTGTAGCTTTCTTCGAGTAATATGAAGCAATGATTGCCTCACTGGTGGAAAACCCTACTGGACGTTGGTTGGATCAGTACAACATGCCTCTATGAATGATATACAGGCAAGACATAACACACTGTATGTATAAGTAAAAAGAGAATAGGAAAGAAAAGGAGGAAATTAGGAAAAGGGAAAAAAGTAGGGGAACAAAACATGCTCATCCAGTCTTTTTCTTTTCTTTCTCTCCTTTCCCCACCTTGATTTCGATGATTAAGAATCACAGGAGGAAATGGGGCCTGTTTGGGTTTTGTCTGAAAACAATTGAAACATATTGGTATATGAAATGCCTTACAATATTACTTAAATCTAGTCATGCCACAACCTGGCATACACATTGCGTAGTAGGGATAGTATGCTGTAACTATATAGAGTGACATTATTGCATTGTATGGAGTTCAATGATAGGTAAAAATCCATACAGACGAACCAAAATATATAGGATATTATGGCTGTTTGTTGTTGTTATCATACATAGAAGGTACTACTGTAACAAAGCCAGTTCTTTTCCTTGCTACAAACTTTTATAGGTTATATAGGAGAGAAACTATACATCCTCGCCTTAGCTTACTTCAAACCTTTCTTTATGTTCATGCTAGATTGTCCTCGAGTTTAAATGACAGTTACCTTCTCCAGTGGTCAATTGGAATGATCATTGAATGCAAGGTTTGTCGTACTATGACATACCGCTTGGTACAGGTGTTACATCAGTACACCCTCATATATCATGTGTCAGTATACTCAGTACAGCTCGATACATACTGTATCGACAATTGATTAGTATATCGGTACAGATTGGTAAGATGAACCATGATTTAATGTTTCAACTTATTAGATGAAAATTAAACTTGAGAATTTCAAGGGATTCAAGATTTTTTATTGTGTGTTAGGTTTCAGTTACTTATGGCTTTGTTATTGTTGTTGTTAGGTTTCTGTTAATAAAAAAATTATAAGCAAAGGTTTTGTTGTCCAATTAAACTTAGAAGTAATGCTATATTTAGAAGACCTTGGGATCGTTAAGTGTATTTATATTTATATCTGAGTGTACACTGTTAATTCTCACATGGAAATTAATGATTGTTGTCCAGTGGAACATGCTTAACCATTTCTTCAGCCAGACTTATCCCTGTGATTGAATTAAAAAAGGTGACTAATCATTAACTAGTGAAACATCTGATTAAATGCGTGACTAAATGTTTTAGCATACCCAAGAGAAGCACAAAATGATTTCACCTTGCTCTTCACATGCCTTCGGTTAGTCATCCGTGGTTGCAATGGTTTTTTGAGGTGGCCAGTCCTCATATTTAGCTGTCTTAGGCAGATTTTCTAATATTCATTTTATTTAACAAAATCATAATTTTCATTTAGCTTGACATTTCAGTGGAACATTCTTCATATCTACATTTGAATACTAGTTGGATACATGAGCTCTACGCTTTTCATTAACATACAATTTTACTGTTTTAGGTTGCAACATCATTGAGTTCTACTGATTGTTTTATTTTGCAATCCGGGAATTCATTATTTACATGGCATGGAAGTTCAAGCACTTTTGAACAGCAACAGTGGGCTGCACGAATTGCAGAATTTTTAAAGGTAAACTATCCAAAATTCTGTACCAATTTTTTTGGTTCATTGTCACCCTTTTTACTCTTGTAATGTTGTCAATTGGGATTACTGTCTACAATTACGTACATTTCGTTGGCCAATGGGCAATGGACAGTTTATGTAATAGGCAAAGAAATAGAATATATTGAAAAATCAATGTAGTTGGCTGCTTGTTCAGTTTCACAAAAAGGAACTTGTGGTTTGGATTGGATTTTGTTTCATCTTATCCTTGTTAAAAGGCTTGGTACTAATTTCAAGCCGGTCGCTGCATATTGTTTTATCATAGTTCAAGTTGGTAGATTTTCATGTGAATAATTTGAGATGTGGTTTCGGTTCACAACTAGCTCTTAAATATCAGTCTAATGATGGATCCTATTTAAGTCTTTGCTTAACCACAATATTTATGACTTATAATTTGAATGGGGGTTTGGGCATATGGGATTTATCTTTAAATTTTAACTAACATGTAACAAGGAAGTTTCTTGGTTTAAGCTTTGGTTTTTGAGAAGCTACTTTTGCTTTGGCCTATTTGTGACTGGGTGTGAGTGTGCCACATTTTGGTTTTTGAAAAGCAAGCTTTGACAGCATCAACATTTCTACGGTAGTACCTGCTATGGAATATGGATATCTTGAATCGTTTGTCATAACAGTAACAAGTACATGTAACGTATGATATCTGTTTGAATAATTCTCAGATACATGTTAGATACTTTCTTGAAGTATATATTTAAATAATTACTAAAAAGATTGTATACTTGAGGATACTTGAAGGAAACTTTTGTGGAGAAGTTGTTTTAGTTGAACATTGATTATTTTGATTATAAATACGAATATATGATTGCATGAATTATCTATACATTGTTTATAAAGCATTAATAAAAGAGATGGCCCAATATTCAAGGCTTCTACCGATGTGAATTTTAAGGGGGATCAATATTGTATATAGTCATATTCTTGCAACCATAGATTGTTGTCATGATGTGAATCCTAATCACTTAAAATCACAAAGGAGAGCAACCTTACCATGGCACCAAGGCTCGTTCTTATAAGATTAATACAATGATTTTACTCCTTGCACTATAAGTCTTATTTAGTGCTTGGCATACTGTGTTACGGAATTTTCATGATGAATAGGTTATGGATACTATTTGTTTACAGTTTGTCATGAATCATAATACTTCATATATTATTATTTTTTGTTGTATCTGTATTTGTCACTGTTAATATCTAACCCATGTCATTCACATATGTGTACATGCATGCATATACAGGTGGACACGCAATTAAGATTATATAGATCTAAGAGCAATTACTATTGCCAGCTTTATAGATCAATAAGATTCTACTTTCTCCTGCAGCCAGATGTAGCACTAAAGCATGCCAAGGAGGGAACAGAAAGCTCTGCTTTTTGGTTTGCTCTTGGTGGGAAGCAAAGTTTTACAACCAAAAAGGTCACACAAGATATTACTAGAGATCCTCACTTGTATACATTTTCATTCAATAAAGGTTGGTTCAATTTAGGAAATATATCTTTAGAGAATTTTCTTAGTTTTTGTGTATTTTGTTTTTTTCCTGAACTTAACATAACCAGAATTTATGTTTATTTGTGATCATGACGCTGCTTCAGGAAAGCTAGAGGTGTGTGACTGACTGCTTTCAATTGTGATACATGATGTGATAACTCATGTATGTGGTACACTATCTCATTGTGCTTGTATATCTCCCCAACTTCTTGCAGGTGACTGAAGTTTATAATTATTCTCAAGATGATTTGTTGACTGAAGACATGTTGGTTCTTGATACCCATGCTGAAGTCTTTCTCTGGATTGGACAGTCAGTGGATTCCAAGGACAAGCAAAAGGCATTTGATATAGGACAAGTATCTGCAGCGACCTTTCCATTTATATTTCCTGATAGTGTTTTTTGTTGCAATAATATAATTTACTAAAAACTTTTTTTCAGAAATACATAGAGCTTGCAGTGTTGTTCGAAGGTTTATCTCCAGATGTACCACTTTTTAAAGTCACGGAGGGTAATGAACCTTGTTTTTTCACGACATATTTCTCTTGGGACAGTGCAAAGGCTACGGTATGATTTGCAGTTTCCTTTTTGTTATTTGGATTTTTGGTTAAAAAATTGGATTTTATCTCTCAAATCTTTATTGGTTGTGAAGAACATTGATAAATGTATATTTTGCATGAGGCCTGATGCAAAGGTTTGTGGTCCTACAAAAAAAAAAAATGAAATGACTGATGCAAGCTGGTAAAACAGAGGTCAAAGATGGAACTTTAAATTAGTTGGATCAGTATTTCTGATTAAGTGAAAATCTGGATACAATATTCTCTTATATATCTATGTTAACAATTAATTATGATGAAAATCATATGATTTTTCATGTAAACAAGAAAGGTTTGAACTTGAAGTTCAACTTTGCTTGACCTAACCAAATTCCAATTGTTTTATTCACTTCCACCATGCAATGACTCATCCTCTACTCTCTCGGATTTGATTGAGGTACTTCCAATTTCCAACCTTAGTATGGTATATGGACATAGAATCATTACCTTCTTTACTCATCTTGATCCATTTTGCTAGTATTGTTTACTTTTCTGTATTTGAGTAATTTCTATGGTCGATGTGAATCTATCTTTGGCCCATTATAGATAAAGAAATATATATTGTTGAATCCATCGATCGTAACTCTTTCCAGCATCCATGGTCATGGTAAAGGTAGATGAGCATTTGTTTATTGAGAAAGTGAGCACACAATTGATGCTGAGTTGTGATTTTTCTAATTCTATTGGGCTAGGAAAATGTATAGGTTTGGATTTAATTTATTGACCATATGTATAGAAACTCTGTTCTTGGTACATCACTTATATATGATTATCTTATACATTCTTTCTTCTGACTTATTTCTTTTAAAAAAATCGGTTTCTTCTCCAATCTTCTATCTTTTATCATTGGTATTTAGGACAAATAAAGAACCTTCAATTATGAGGAAGGAGAATCCTCTTTCTTTTGTTGTGCTTGAGCCATCTTGATGATCTTATTTATGTCCAGCATCTCTTCTCCATATAAGACAATTTTTTAATTTGGATATGCCAAGAGATTTTAGAATCACTAACCTTATAATTTTAAAATTCAGCAGACTGCTGTTTATAAAATGTAAATAAGTTTCATAGTGCAATATAAAAACATCTGGCTGGAGTTCTTAGGAGTATTTGGCTTTAGCTTGGCCAATATCGTACAATCTAAACTTTACTGAAGTACTGAGGATATATAACATTGCTCCTTGGTTATAAATATTTTCTCTATTGGTGAGGTCAAGTTCTTAATGTCTGGCATGTCTGTTACAAAAGCACATTTTGTCTGGCAATTCAAGATTGTATTTGGGAGTTCAGTTCAGGTTGATAAATAACAGTAGATAAACCCTTCCATTTGACCTTGAACTTGCTATTATGCTTTATGATCAAAGTGACATTTGGGTAGCCCTGCCGGGTGACATATGATAGTTTTATCTCTTCCTTTCATATTTTGTTTTTTTGACATACTAATGGTCTTCCTTGTTTAAATAACTTAAATTACTCTTTAAACAGTGTTTAAGAGGCTCTTATTTTAAGCCTCATTTTAGTTGAGGCTCATAGGATTTTATTGAAATGCACCTTACTGTGTATAAATGAGCAGTCTGAAGTCTTAAGTGCCTAAAAATTATATCTCCCAAGTGTAGCACTTTTTTTGTTTGAACTTTTAAGTGTATATCTAGTGTCAACTGTTATTACTGTATAATTTCAGCTACCAATACTAGAGATATATTATTTTTATCCATTTTCTTATTGAAAAATAAAGAATTTTGGGGTTCAATACCTTGTAACTTTGCTACTTCTAGAAATATGATTGTTTCATGATTAGACTTGTTTATGTCATTATGCCTTTTGATCCTTTTATGCTTAAGTACATTGTTTTTCTTTCTTTCATACTCAGCGTGTACTTTTATCTGATTGTTTATGCAATGCTTGAACTTATAATCTTCATGTTATTGCAGTTGGCTTACAAACAAATTTATTAATCAGTGAATGGTTGGTGCTTACATATATTTCATCTAAGATTATATATGATCAATTTCTTCCTCAACGGTATGCCTTGTTTCATAGAGGTGTATGTCACTTAACAATAACTGTCAGGATTTCGGCTATGGAATGAGGAACAATATGGAGAACTAAAACAGTCGCAAACACAGTCATAATATAATGGAACTTGAAAAATCTTCAGCATTTATTTTTAGACAAAACCAATTTGTTCCTACAATATATTACTGTTGCAGCCATAAACAATTTCAGGGTAGCCATAAATGAATGTATACAGTTCCTAAACCTTGTGTTAGGCGTACCATACAAGTCAATACTATATTTTGCTGGCAGTCAAACTTGTTTGCATGAGATTACCATAGTTTTTTGGGGCCTTGGTGCTGTGAAGCCTTCTGTATCCCTCATCTTTTGTCTTTTTACACTATGAAATCATTAAAAGAACGCTTACTATCTGTTTGTTCCATCTTTAAACTCTTAGTTCTTTTTCTTTTAAGCCTAATCTCTCTGCCTTTTTTACCTTATTTCAGATTTATTTTCTCGTTAATTGCTGCTATTGTTACTTAACACTGTTTTGATATAATATTACATAATTCAAATCAGGTTTCTACTTCTATCTTCTTTAACTTGTACTATCAATTTCTATATCATTTATGCCACATAATCAACTTGATATGTCCTTTTAGATTTTCTTAGCCTCTCATTTGTGTTGAGTTTGAAAACTTTGTAGAGGGTATAATTATCTGAAAAAGACTCCAGAATTACACTGTCATTCATCAGAGGTCAAAATCAAACTCAACATGTAGCTATTTCCAGTTTATAGTTGTTGTTCAAAACTATCCTATTTATTCAATAGTAAATATAAGCTTTGTTGTTTAACACTAAATTTTTTACTCTCTGGATAAATATTCTGCAAATAAATTTTAGAAATTATAGACTTTCAGTAAAAACTTTTCTATCAAGAATTTTTGTCAGTTTTCTTGCTTCTTGCGCAACTAAACTTAGACTCCTAATCATATATTCTTTTCTAAATGCTATGATGTAACTAACTAGACACTTGGTTTTGGTGTGATCAGTTACCAGATTTTATGCTTGTATTGTGGAGAAAATATATGCAAAAAATTTGTGCTTCTTTGGACTCAAGCTAATTTTGCAACTTGCTTCACTTGCTTATATTGATTTAAGTTGTGTGTTGTACTAAGAAAAATGGTTTTTGATGCACACTGCATATGCTTAATACTAGCAGACATTAATATATGCTTCTACGTATGATTCAGATTCATGGAAATTCTTTCCTGAAGAAACTGGCACACCTATTTGGGGCATCCATTCATGCTTCAGAGGTATGTATATGCCAATTTTTTACTGTTAAACCCAAGCTATGATCAAGCTCTAACCGCTCTATCATTGAGGAATTAACTGATGAGTTATACTTAGTAAAATTAACTATCGGGCAAGCAAAAGAGACTAAAAAAAGGAAGAAAGAAAATTTGGGGTCTGAAAGCTTTTAGCTGACGTCCTAGATCTTGATTATGTCGTTTTAAATGATAAAATTATTTGTTTTCTTCTAGTAAGAAAAGGTTCACAAGTAATGTTAGTTCTAATCTTTAATCACTGGTTGTTGTTTTCTTTACCATAAATGATTACACATATATTCTTGTCAACTTTTTTACTTTGCTATTGCTTATCTGTAAGAACCCATTTGATCATATGTCATAATCTGCAATAATATTATTTAAACCTCGCCAAAATTCAACATGCTGGGTGCTGGACCGGTGCTATGTTAACCCTTCATTACTCGGTGGAATCCATCCCTTGCCCAGTTGACACCTGGCCATGTGATGTGCCATTAACACGTAGTAAATCTGCTATTAGTAACTTATTTCTAACATTTGTAACTCAATGAAACAATAGAAAAAAAAGTTGCAATGCATCTTTTCTTCTTGCAAGGCATGTTGAATATTTGATAATCTTTATATTTTTGAAAATTATCATTTTTGTATCCTAATCATTGGCTTGCAATTTTAATTGGGTAGTTCTTATGGATTTTAATTGATTGTAGCAAATCTGCTATTAGTAACTCTGCTATTAGTAACTTATTTCTAACTTGATTGATTTTAATTGATTTTAACTTGATTTTAATTGATTGTAGTAAATCTGCTATTAGTAACTTATTTCTAACATTTGTAACTCCATGAAACAATAGAAAAAAAAGTTGCAATGCATCTTTTCTTCTTGCAAGGCATGTTGAATATTTGATAATCTTTATATTTTGAAAATTATCATTTTTGTATCCTAATCATTGCCTTGCAATTTTAATTGGGGTAGTTCTTATGGATTTTAATTGATTGTAGCAAATGTCTAGTTGATACACATAGAGTTCTGGTGGTCTTTTCCACTTATATTTTTCATGTCTATGATTTGTTGCAGTCTAAAGACAAGTCTACTGGTGTGCATCATGGTGGAGCCACTCAGAGGGCATCAGCCCTAGCAGCACTATCATCTGCATTTAATCCGTCTTTAAACAATAAAACCACGGCACCAAAGCCATCACGATCAAGCCAAGGATCACAACGAGCAGCTGCAGTTGCTGCATTGTCATCTGTTTTAGCTACTGAACAAAAGAAGGGAGAATCAGAGACCTCTACAAGAAGATTTAGCAGAAGCCCTTCCCCTGTTCCTGTTGGGACCATAAATGGTATTATGCCTTTTTATATTTTCTGATGTTTCCTGTGTACTATAGACACTTTTTATTGTATGTTTCTATAGCTGTCCATGGAACTGTTCCAGTAGTATAGCAATTTGAAAAAGATGGACTTGTTTACAAATTTTTCCATTAAGTTGCTTTCTTGGAGAGAAGCAAAGGGTAAATTATTTTTTGAAAAACTAAATGTCCAATTGTGAGACATGGAAAATTTGGCATCGCACTAGTTCTTAGGAAACAGATATAAAGTCAAGTCATTTGCCTTGGTGAAAAAACTTTATATTACATGAAACAAAGTCCTCTTACCTTAATATTTGTGAGGATAATCACGGCTATTTTTACCTACTGCAGAGTCTGCAAAGACTGAAAGTGCAGGCTCGGAGTCGGGGGATTCACTTGAGATTTCAGCTGAGAAGGAAACCACAGAAGGGAATGGCATTTTATCAGATAGCAATGGTGCAGATTCAGATGTGGCAACAAATCCCCAAATAGATGAGAATGGGGGTGAATGTACATTCACTTATGAACGTTTGAAAGCCAAGTCCAGCAATCCTGTCAGTGGAATCGACTACAAACGCAGAGAGGTTTGCAAACTAAAGTCTTTCTTTCTTTGATTCTGATGACTCTTTGCTGATTAAAGATGTAGGTGTTCAGCTGCTCTGATTGGTTTTTTATTGATATTTAGGCCTACTTATCTGATGCTGAGTTCCAGACGACTCTGGGTATGACTAAAGAGGCATTCTATCGGCAACCCAAATGGAAACAGGATATGCAGAAACGGAAGGTGGATCTCTTCTAAGAATGTGCCTTCTGGAGTCAAGGGACCTTTTACGGCTCGCTCTACATTGTACCTTCACTATCTGCTTGCTTTGGATCCTTTCAGGTATTTGGTTGTTTGATGATCTGGAGACACATTATGAGTGGTACAAGCTTTGCTGCTATTTGTTGACTGAGAGATAGATGTATGTTTGTCGTGGGTGGGTGGGTTTGGGAGTTGTTGGTTATTCTTTTACTTGTAGCAGTCTCCAATCCAATTCATATAATTTGGTTGCTTAGCTCAGTTCTGTAAAGATCCATATGTACATGTAATGTGTTGGATACATATGTGTTATCCACACTGTATCGTGGATGTCAAAACACACTGTTCAAAACTCTCGTTGGTCGTGGAAGCTGTAGGCAGTGGTAAAAAGACAGCGTTTTCTGTTTTTGTAAATTATGACAATTGATTAAAAATTATGACAATTTTTTTTTTAAATTAGAGGTATTATTTAAATAGCCAATTCTAATATGTAAATTGTCAAAAACAAAAACAAAGAAAAACCCTGCAGGCGAGGGAAAAGCAACGGGTCCCACCAAAGGGCCCCAACTAGTCTTCTGGGTATATGCGCGGGTAGTTAATACGATGCCAATGTTAAGCAAAAGGCGTCGAGCGGCGAAAGTCGTGCGATACGGCCCCCACATGACGACGCCTCTCTCGTCGCCTCGTTTTCTCGATTGGGTACCGGACCCGGGTACGCGTACTGTTTCGTGCATGTCCCCTAATCCCTCCCTTTTCTCCCTCCCCTTCTTCCTCTCTCCCTCTCTCTGACCTCATCGACCCTTCGTCTGCCCGGGGGTTATAGCGAGATCCGGCGACGACACGGACGGCCACCAGCGTCGGAGAAGAGAACCGAGCTAGAAGTTGAGGCTGCGGCGGCGGAGTCTTTCCTTGGGGGTTTGTTTTCTCTTCTTCTTGGCATTTAATGGCCGTATCTGATCGAATCCTTTCAAGATTTGACGGCATCATCGAATCCTTCTCTACATCGTCTTTTTTCTGTGCCCCCGGTGACCAGATCGGACGATGACGACCGATTTTTGCTGCAAGTCAGCTCGAAATCCCGTCATAGGTCGAGGAATCGGAGTTTCCTCCTTAGTTTGGCTTGTGCTGAGAATAATCGTACTTAATCTGTGGTATATGCGACAACATGTTCGAGATTCATAGGTAGTAGTGATATGAGGCGGTGCGAAGAACATGGTTTTACCCATCCATGTGCGCGGGCCGATGTCGGGAGCTTTCCACAGTGTGATCTGGGTGATGAGGTGGCCGGGCCTTCGGGAAGGAGCGTCGGTTGGCGTTGGTCGGGATTCGGACCGGTTGACAGCTCCTCGCTGTGGGGTGAATGGCGTCCTCGGGTTGAATCCCTCGGCTCTCGCGGGTGATTGTCCGTCAGCAAAGCAAAAAAAAAAAAAAAAAGGCCCTCGTCGGGTGGTCCCCGGCCGTGACCTCTCCGACGAGCAAGTCAGTTCCGAGAAGGGTTAATAAGAGTTGTCCTCCTTTTTTTTCTCCCGCCAGTGCGGAGGACGGCCCGAGGTTTTTATACTGCTGCAAGTGGGTCGATCGTACACGGGTTGGCGTGATGGACGCACCAGACAGTGCCTCGATACAGATTCTGTCTTGGCGTGTGGGGATGGTGTCGTCCCGGGTTTACCGGGACGAGATGTGTCAAGCGACGCCTTGGGGTATGGATTCTGACGTGGCGCGTGGCATCGACTGTGACGTGTCCGGGGGGCAAAATATACCTTATCACTTCTCCCCCCCGGTCAAGGTGATTGCCCCGCGCCTTGAGAAGGGTCGAGACTGCTGATCGGGCGGTCGAGCCGAACGAGGAGAGGTCGTCGTGCCGTAGGTCGTGTAATTGGTTTGGCGTGACTCGGAGTTACGGACGACGAGTTGCAAGTCGGAGACCGAGCTGGAGCGGCTCGGGCAAGGGGCTAGCAGAGACGTGACTCGGGCGTCGGATGTGGCCGAGATGTGAGTCAGGAATAAATCTGAAGCGACACGGGTGAGGAATCGGCTGGCGAGTTGTTAGTCGGTAATCGATCTGGAGCGACTTGGGCGAGGACTGGGCCGCGAGTCGCCAATCGAGAATCGATATGGAGTGACTCGGGCGAGGACTGGGATATGCATGTGATGCACATGTGGAGTGGAATCATTTGTAAAGCAAGAAATGACTAGGAGCAATTCATATCTTATCAATGTTACTATGTGATGCAAATAGTTATGGATTTTTGGCCCACAAATCATCTCTAGTGTCGACCAAAAGAAAAATAACTCATATCTTTATGTCACGTAGAGATGCATGCATGCATGCATTTGTAATTTGGCTTTCAGATGCATGCATTCAATTCTAACACTCATTTGGCTTTCAGATGCATGCATTCAATTCTAACACTCAAAAGAAGAGACTATGATTAATCATACCAATTGTAAAAAAAAAAAAGGTAATACTCTGATTATTGCGAAGAATTTGCATTTATTCGAAATTATTTTAAGAGGAGATGTTAGTGTATTGTTGGAATAAGCTAACACTAATCTTCGTTAACGAATCAAAAGGGAAGCTTTACATAAGTACGTACTACTACTCAACCATGCATGCATGCATAAGGTTAATTTGTTAGAATATGTGGCCCTTTTATAATTGAATAAGATATATAATAGAATAACTAATTGGGTTCCGTAGACCCTCTGCTCTCGCCTATAAAAGGACAGGATCTCTAGGGGTTGAGGGTGTGTTAGTGTGTTAGAGCGTCATAACGTTGACACGTATAGACGCACCTCTCCGTTGAGGGATTCAGTTATTCTCCTCGACTCTCTCCCCAAAACCCTCTCCCCAAATCCATCAATCTGTGTGGATCCTGTGAAAGGATAGGAAGAGAGGAGAAAGGGTCTACTCTCCGCACTCCCTACAGATTCCGCAGCGCGATCGGATTAAAGACGGAGCCTGCAGCAATCTTGGATTAAAGACGGTGCTTAGCAGATCTACGGGATCTCTGAACATATGGCATTAAAAGGTACGCATCGTATAGATCTATGCATTGATTTCAATCCTGGCATTTAGGTTATTTCCGCATTATTGACATAGTATGATTATAGATCTTTATGCTTACAATTGACACCATGCAATATACTAATCGTTTGACTTGAGAGAAAAAAGGGGAGGGATTAAATAACATGGTTTATGTCTCTTCTCATATGGCCTCATCGATGCCGATGATCAAAGTAATAATGCATCTCAATATCACGTTCGATTTCTCCATTATTTACTGCACCAACACTCAAACATTATGAATCTTATTTATACCTCTCTCTTACAACTCATGCTTCATCGTATATACACAACTTAATTTGTCTCAGACCCAATTTCCCAGTCAAGATGAAAAGGAGTTGTCAGCAAAGATGCTCGACTGCACATATTATTTTGTCATGAAACCATGGAAAGGGATAGGAGAAACGTGCATGTAACAACATCTGAGAGGAGCACAAAATAATCACATCAAAGTGGAGGGAACGGGCGCCACCCAGCCCGTTGACCCATGAAACCAAGCTGGTTTTGGAGGCAATCATTGAAGAACTTAGTCGAACGAGGAGGAGGAACTCGATGTTCCTCCCATCAAATGTATGGAAGTGGAACGTCGGTGGTGTGGTTGTTGACTAGAACGAGAAAGAGGAGGAGAAGCTTAAAAGAGATAGTTAAGAGCGTTTCTTTTCATTGTGCATTTAGCTAGATCCAAACAGAAGAGCGGATCAGTTCATGTCTGCTGGGCTTGTCGATCTCGATCCTTAACCATCGAATGAATAGGGTCGAGTATACAGACAGACCCGCTAGCAAGTCGGGTCGGATCTAAACACAACTTTAAACGTTTTAGGGGGGCTGAGGCAGTGAATAGGGTTTCTGTGAAATATTTAGCTTGTTTGGGGATCTAAACACAACTTTTAACGATTAGTTGGTCTTCATACTTGTGTCATTATCCTAAATTAGGTTTGCTGTGAAATATTTAGCTTGTTTGGGGGAAACAATCAAAGATCATCATACGAGGCTGTTTCTTGTTTGAGAGATGCATTGCGTGTGCTTGGTTTGATATGTTTTTGTGGTGTATGGTGACTTGTTATTTTGTTTCTTTTCATGTAGATATTTGTTTATAATTCGTTTGCATCCTCTTTTTTTTCAGTTCTGAAAGTGAAATCACTTGGTCCTTGGATGTTTCTGCTTTTGTTTCTTGTCGTTCCGAACTTGGCTCAATCCCAGATACTCTTCCAGGTAGAGATAAATAGATCCATTTCTTTCCTTTGTCCTTCATCGTGTTTACAGTAAGAGAAACGAATACGTTGCAGGGCTTCAACTGGGAGTCGTGGAGGCATCAAGGCGGCTGGTATAACTTCTTGAAAGACAAAGTCTCTGATATAGCCAACGTTGGAGTCACCCACGTCTGGCTGCCTCCGCCCTCGCACTCTGTCGGCGTTCAAGGTCGTTCAGTGATTCGTATTTGCCGTCGTGATCACTCTCACATGTTGACCGAGTCGGCCTTGGTCTAAACTATTCTGTGACACTTCTCCTCTCAGGTTACATGCCGGGCCGGCTCTACGACTTGGGTGCTTCCAAGTATGGGAATCAGGATGAGTTGAAGGCGCTGATCGGCGTTTTCCACCACAAGGGAGTCAAATGCGTGGCCGACATCATCATCAACCATCATTGCGCAGACAAGCAAGACGGGAGAGGCATATGGTGCATCTTTGAAGGCGAAACCGATACCCGCCTCGATTGGGGTCCACACATGATCTGTAGGGACGACACACAGTACTCCGACGGCACCGGCAACCTCAACACCAGCGAGGGCTTCGCGACGGCTCCCGACATCGACCCTACAGATCGTGTGTGGACCCCAATCGAGGCGGGTATCATCGGTTCCGCCTTCGAAGATGCACCATATGCCTCTCCCGTCTTGCTTGTCTGCGCAACGATGGTTGATGACGATGTCGGCCACGCATTTGACTCCCTTGTCGTGGAAAGCGCCGATCAGCGCCTTCAACTCATCCTGATTCCCATACTTGGAAAGCGCTGATCGGCGCTTTCCACGACAAGGGAGTCAAATGCGTGGCCGACATCGTCATCAACCATCATTGCGTAGACAAGCAAGACGGGAGAGGCATATGGTGCATCTTCGAAGGCGGAACCGATGATGCCCGCCTCGATTGGGGTCCACACATGATCTGTAGGGACGACACACAATACTCCGACGGCATCGGCAACCTCAACACCGACGAGGGCTTCGCGGCGGCTCCCGACATAGACCACCTCAACACGCAGGTCTAGCGTGAGCTCACGGACTGGCTGAACTGGCTCAAGAATGACATCGACTTCGACGGGTGGAGGCTCGACTTTGCCAAGGGTTACTCCTCAAGCATCGCCAAGATCTACGTCGAACAGACGTAGCCAAACTTCGTGGAGGCTGAGATCTGGAGTTCATTAGCTTACGGAAACGATGGGAAGCCAGCATACGATCAGAACTGGCCTCTGATGCTGACCTCTACATGGCAATGATCGATGGGAAGATATTGACAAAGCTAGGCTCGAGATACGACGTGGGGAATCTCGTTCCTTCCAACTTCCACATCGTTGCCTCTGGCAATGACTACTGCGTGTGGGAGAAGAGATGAAGACGATGATGATGAATCATGGAAGAGACTTTTCGCTTCTCTTTCGTTAACGTTTCTCATCTATGTTGTAAGAAAAAAATATCGTTTCTCATCTTTGTAAATCTATTTTAGTGTGAAATCATGGGTGCTGTTGTTAGCTTTAGAAAAAAAGATGGTTTCATTATGATATTAAATGGAATCATGTTTACCTGTAATTTATCTATTTCTTTGGAGCACCATAGATAGTTTTTTTCGCTATGAAATGCTTATAGACTTGGTTGTAACATATGTGATATCAGAACCCTTTTTTTTCTACAATAATAATATGCTTACAGAGAAATTAAAATCATGAGCTATATTATAAAATTATGGTAAGGAGTTATCGAAAATATGATAAGACTTAAAACAAATATCTCAAAAATTCAATTTGATTTTATGCTCGAAAGATCAAACATAAAAACTATTTATTTATTAAAATAATTAATGAAAAAGCTTAGAGAGAAAAAAAAAATTGCATATGGGCTTTATCATGGTTCGCCTTACTAGTCTGTATCGATGTATCGATTAGTTATCAGTACAATACATATCGAGCCATACCAACTTGTACCGAGTGTACCAACACATGGTACATAGGGAAATGCTGATATATTGCCCGTATCGATCCCCTGTCAGACCGGTATGTACTACTCGTATCGAATGATATGCTACGGTACGATGAACATTGGGCTTTATTGACTTATAGAAAGCCTGTGATTGGGTTCTTAGAGATTTACTGTGGTGAGTTTTAGAAAAGAAAGGTATATTCACTAATTATATTGATATTATTAAAGATATGTATAATATTATAACTACTAGTATTAGAACTATAGAAAGTGTGTCTAGTGAATTTATTATTAATATAGGATTACATTAAGGATTCTCATTAAGTTCCTATCTTTTCACATTGATAATGGATAAACTTACTAGCCATTTACATAATAAACCTCTCCAGTAAATGTTATTTACTGATTATATTATCCTAATTGATGAGAGCCTAAGTGAAATTGATTATAAACTTGAACTATGAAGATATGGAGAGATCGATGAAGACGTTATTCATTGAATAACAACATAATGGTTAAAACGACATTATTCATTGAATAGCTTGATGCGCTCAATTTGCTACTTAATTGTGCTACAGAGTGTCACTATTAAATTTGGGGCTTCATCAACAAATTTAGATTTGTTTAAAAAATTCAAGTTGTGTCCGAATATCATGATGTGTTCTTTCTTAAGGCGAAGAAAAGAAACAAATTTAGGGCTTCATGAACAAATTTAGAAGTTGATGTTCTTATTTAATGTGATTGTTTCTTTATTTGCAGTTTTTGTTCTTATCTAATGTGATTGTTTCCTCAAGTTTGCATTAGAGATGTGTGGACGTACATGTGTAGGATGCCGACGCCAATGCAACCATGATAAGGATCATTAGATATATATATATATATATATATATATATATATATCTTACCACTAAATATGGTCTTACCACCAAATATAGAGAGATTATTTCTGTGATCCGAATCTTGATCTCTCCTATTACAAAGGTGCAACCTTGCTGTTGTTGTTGCAAAATCTGCCCTCTTATTAGAAATGTGTGATTTAGTTAAATTGAATCCTATAATCATGATGCCTTCTCAAATTTGGGGCTTCATCAAGCAATCTTTGTGAGTATCTGCTAAATGAGGGATTTTATTTGTATGAATCATTGGATGTTTCATATTTTACAGTCCCAACTTTTGTTCCCAACTAGTTGGAGACATCTACATTGTTCATTAATTCTTTCTTGCTTATATTATGTGTATGGATGCCATTATATATCTTGTAAGGTGATGCTGGTAACAGAACATGCACCGATTGGTTTCGTTGTTTTCCCTTCTCAAGGGATGTTTATCCTGGTAGCTCTCTTCACTTTCAGCCTTCCAACAGTCAAAATAAAGATTAGCTTCTCCTTCCATGTTATTTAACATGCAAGTTCTTATATCTAAGCAACAAGTTACAGTATTTTTCTTTTCCTGGAAATGAAGCCAAACCTTTACAGTTTATATAAAATGCTAAAAAAATAAGTTTTTTATACCTAATTATCAATGCTTCACCCTTATTTTGGTCCTATTTAAGTGTTATGTGGGTCTTTTCTCTCCATTCCCCCCCCTTTTTTTCCCTCATTGCAAAATGATGATACAACGTAGCATTTGAGATTTTGCATCAATAGACTGTAAGTAGTTTGCATTTGACATGGAAACACAGTTTTTGTTTTCTTCTCATAATGATCTGAGGATAGTGTGAATCATGTTTTGTAGAGATGGAGGATAAGGTGAAATCCATGATGAAGCTCATAGAACAGGATGCAGATTCCTTTACAAAGAAGGCAGAGTTGTATTTCCAGAGCAGACCGGAGCTGGGTAACTTTGTTGAAGACACGCATAAAGCTTATAAAGCATTGGCTCATAGGTACGATCGAATAACAGGAGAACTGCAAAAGGCCAACCAGACCATAGCGATTGCTTTTCCTGATCAGGTCAACTTTGAAATGCAAGATGATGAGGATGGTGGCTCTCCAAAGGCAATCACTTCGATAGATCTCAGCAAATTCCGTAATCCAACGGAAGTCCCACAGTTCATCTTCAGACAGAAAACAAAGAAAGATCGCCCCACACCGAAGAAGCAACATCACAGGAAGCTAAGTACTCAAATCAGCAAAGAGAAGGCACAGGAAGAGATAGACAGGCTTCAAAAGGAAATTTTAGTGCTGCAGACTGAGAAGGAATTCACCAAGAGCTCTTACAGGAGCACCTTTGCCCAGTATCTAGACATCGAGAAGCAAATTACTGAGATGCATGAGGAATTTTGCTGCTTGCAGGATTATTTCAGCGCAAGTGCAATCGCTGAAGATGGCGAAGCTCGTGCAATGATGGTAGCATCAGCCATTAAGTCTTGCGAGGATAGCTTAGTTAACATACAAGAACAACGGAAAGTTACGTCCAAAGAGGCAAGAATTGAGTCAGAAAAAATTAAAGATGCTAAATAGAAGCTGAAGGCTCTCAAGGGTGAGTCTGGTGAATCAGAGATTGAGACAACAGAGACCTCTGATCAGAACATGGAGCAGAACTCCACCTCCGTAAACACAGAAGATAGTGTTCTGAAAGAGGAAAGGATGGAATTACAGTCAGTGTGCCTGAAAGTGAAGGAACATTTTGAGATGAGCTCTGAAACATCAGTCATGGAACTGGCAGAAAAGATTGATGAACATATAGTTTCGTCGCAGAATGGTCAGATAGAGAGATTGAGATCAGAGACAGCTGAGCTTAATAGGCACCTACAATGCATGGAGGAGGACAAGGTGATCCTAACTGGCGACTCCAATACCTTTACTGAGACTTTTAAAGAAGCAGAAGATGCATTGCAAAGAATTCAACATCTTGAGAATTGTCTAAATATTGATGAAGATGCCCTTCAAACACAATTTTTAGATGCCTGCCACAGTCTTAACAATCTTTCTGAGAAGTTGCAGTCGCCTAAACATCAAGAGCATGCATTGTACCAGGAGGTAGAAACTCTGGTTTCCAACAAGGAAAGCAAGGAAGTCGACTATGTTAGGATCCAGAATACAGAGGAAAAACTTGCCGGAATTGAGGCTCATGGGCAAATTACAAACGAGTCAGACAAGTTGCAAGAGGATACATTGTAGACAATGTTCATGTTGGTGAAGTGCAAACACAACTTGAAGAGACAGATGACATTCCAGACTTGCAAAATTTATTGCTAAATGGATTAGAAGGCAGCCAAAATGTCTTACTGACTGAGTACACATCCATTCTTCACAATTACAAGGATACCAAAAATAGGCTTTCAGAAATTGAGTAAAAAACCCAAGAATATCACTTAGAGACAATGGCAGAAGTAAATGAACTGAAAAATGCCAATGCCATCAAAGATGAAGAGATTCAACTTCTCAAAGAGATACTAAATTCCTTTCAGACTTGTTTAAGTGTAAATGCACCAAAAGACATGGAGATGTCTGGATACCAAGTTGCTGGAGATCTAGCCGAAACGAAAGTAGAATTTCATGAAATAGAAACCGGGAGCTCTCATGAAGGAGACATCAATGAGATACAAAGTTCTTCATTGCTCGAAGACAAATTTAGAGCAGACATTGATACCCTACTAGAAGAGAACTTGGATTTCTGGTTACGGTTCAGCACATCATACCATCAAATTCAAAATTTTCAAACTACGTTTAAGAACCTCAAATCTGATATTGAGAAAAACCAAGAAGGCAATGTCGCTGTTATGGCTCCTGCTGAGGAGGCCGTAAACCAGGAATCACTTCTAGTTTGCAAGAGCTTAAGAGAATCGAACACCGAGCTCCAGGTTTGGTTGGAAAAGAATGCACTGTTAAATGGAGACGAGATATCAAGAGTTTTAAAGGAAAGCGAGAGTGAAGAGGTGCATCTCACTCCTTACCAGGCTGCTAAGTTCCAGGGAGAGGTGTTCAGCATGCAACTAGAAAATAACAAGGTTGCAAAGGAACTGCAAGCCGGTTTGGATCATGTGATGGGGCTTCAGATGGAGGTTGGCAGGACTTTGTCAAAACTTAATGAGAACTTTAAGTTGTCCGGATCAAGAAACCACCAGCAACACAACCAATTTAGGCAACTAATCACCAAAACTATTCCCCTGAGGGCTTTCTTGTTTGGTACAAAGCCTAAGAAGCCTTCAATGTTTTCATGCATGAATCCAGCACTGCAGAAGCAGTACAGTGACTTAAGATACGCTTTTCCTAGATGAAAATTTTCCCCTTTGGGTTTTCTCATTGCCTTATACTTCTGCTGGAATTTGTAACGTAAGTTTCTGTCACCTTGTAAGTCGATATCTTGACTTGTATGCATAAATCCAGCACTGCATAAGCAGTGCAGTGATTTAGGTCTGGTTTCGCTAGATGGAAAATTTCCCCTCATGGTTGTCTCCTCTTATTGTTGTATTGGAACTTCTGCCATCTTGTGAGCTAACACATTGTTTCCTTTCAGTGGCAAAGGTAGAATGCTCATCTGTAGTCTTGGTATCAAAACCATATTGTTAGTGATATCACAACTTTGGATGACACTTGGATACTAGTTTTGTTATTTCATGGTTCCTATGTTTCTGAGTGATATTACTCCCAAATAAGATTTCTATGTTGGAATGATTACACAGGTTTTTTCAATGAAATTTCTGGAATTTGAATGTGTTCCATGTTTACATATATATGTATATATATATATGTATACATATATATATATATATATACATATATATACATATACATATATATACATATATACATATATATACATATATATATATATACATATATATACATATATATATATATATATATATATATATATTTATACATATATTCATACATATATATATATATTCATATATATATTTATATACATACATACATATATTTATATACATACATGCATACATACATATATACATACATACATATATACATACATACATATATTTATATACATACATGCATATATATATATATATATATATATATATATATATATATATATAAGACAAACCACATTAGTGCCTATGAAGTAGACTAGCGTCGGAAGAGACTAAGTTAAAAATTAGAATAAATAAATAAAAAATATAAATTCAAGATGATTCGAATGTATATTAAAAGTGTTGAGAAATTTTCCCAATTCAAAAAATATGGTCAAAGACTTAAAAAACCAGGGACATATTGATAAATTTAAGCTTATTTCATAAGTAATTGAGATATTCATCAGACGAAACTCATGTAGAGCCCAATTTAATTAGAAAATTTTAGTTGGGTATATGAGTCATAAATTATAAGGAATTTGAAAAATTAGGAAACTCGATCTCATTCAAAAAATTATTTGAAAGATTATTAAGCAACATTGGTCAAGGAAATGATCATTTTACCAATTGGTCGTGCGATTAACATGGAAATGATCCTTAATTCATATAATTTGGATTGAATTTACTTGCTTTGGCATCAATTTGAGTCCAAATAAAAAGGAAATTAATCCCAACCTATTTCATTTAGTTTGTAATATTCCTCGACTTATTGCTTTATTTCATTAACATTATTTAGGTAAAAAATATTATAACACAGATTTTTATGGTAGTGGATTTTACTAAGGTTTACAGTTTCGAATAATATCGCCCAGTACGATCGATATGTACCGGTCCGACAATATATCGATATGCGGACCGCTCGCTACCGGGTGGAATACTTAACATCGCCTCGTATCGGATGATACGGGGTTATATCGGGCGATAACGCTCGAAAATTTGACTATTACCGCTCGACACAGCTTAGTAACGATCGATTTCAATCGTTGTTGCTCGGTAACGATCGAAATTGGCCGTTACCGATCGATAACAGTGCAAATCGATCGTTATCGATCGATAACAAAATTAATAGGTCAAATATTTAAAGTTTATATTATAACAAAATAATCTAATAATTCGAATCGACCATTATCGATCGGTAACCGAAATATGTATCTTGCACAAAACTATTCCTCATAGTTCGAAAAAGATATATGATATTATTCTTACCTAATTTATATTGATTTTGCTAAACTTATATTATTACTATATTTATTTTTAACTTAAAAACTTTTTTTTTTATTTTTAGGTATTTTTGAAGGATTTTACAGTTAAATTAGGTATACCGCTCGGTACGCCCTGGCGTATCGCTTGATACACAATACCGTACCATAATGAGCAAATCTCGAAACTCTGATACGAAATTTGATTTTACTATCATAAGAAGGGGTTGTTTAAATCAGGACATCAGCAAAGTTCCTCATCCCCTGCCAACCTTCCATGGAAATATAGGCATACAACCAAAGCATGCAACCTGATGTGATGCATCTTCAACGCTTTCTTAGATTGCATGAAGAACACATGTTTGGTTTCACAAACATACTACTGTTATCTCCATGTGAGATCAAATGAATGGAAAACAAGAAAAAGAACGGACAATGGAATGCAAACGAGATGGATGATTCAAGAGGCATCAAACCAGAGCAAAACAAAAACATAGTGCTTCATTATCCATTCTGCCAGAATAAGTACCACAGCACCAGAAATCAACCACAAAAATGAAATTGTGCAAAACATATTCGAGTGTTTGCACTCTCCAAGTTTCTGAAATTATAGATCATGCATGTTCTACTAGGCATTGGCATACCAAGAATTTGAATACAAGTTGTGGAAGCAGATGAGGAACATGAATAACAGGGCTAGCAGTGAAATATGCTATAATATGTTAATGCTGAAAACCATGGTTGTGAATTTGTTGAACAAATTCAGAATGATTTGCCTAAACAAAAACTCAAAACACAAACCAACTCGTAGCAACACCGGAGCGAATCAAGCTATTAATTCAAGAACTAACCAAACAGAGAGACATGGTTTAAAAGATCAAGAAAGAGAGAATGATACAGCAGTAAACACAGTTTAACCATCTTTGTTGCAGTTTTGCTGCCAAGGAGATTTAATTAAGCACTTGAAGTAGGACAGTGTACCAATCTGAACCGCTTCCTAGATGCAATGTGTGAGTACAGGCATGAGAGATCGGCACTGTCAAAATCTAACCGAGAAACCCTATGAAGATGGTGGATGACACCAATGACATTATGACAATGAAACAACAATAAAAATGCAAATATTTCAATACAAAAGATATTAATGATTGGGAAAGAAAGAATATGAAGCTTGAATTGTTTCTCATTAATCAATCAAAAAAAGGCACAATTTGCTGCCTGTTGCAGTAACACACAAGTCATGAATCTATGCAAAACTTTTACCATTCTTTACTACCACAATCTCCAACCAGTACTTCTCAAAAACAGATCTATTTTTGCTGTAACATAGATGGCATAAATCAAAGCAAAGTTTGTACCATCCATCACTACCATAATCTCCAAGCAGTACTTTTTTCAAAGCCAGATCATCCACAATGCACAAACCATTTTTCTCATCAAATTAATCCAATCGACGAATCAGAAAACCTACATAAACGAGTGAGTTTGGCAAGAGACTGCAGCTTCTGCTATTCCTATCAACCTCTTTTCTTCGAAAGCATCAAAGCATAACCTTTTACACCAACATGGATCCAGTAAAACAGAGATCTAAATTAATAACTTGAACCTGTTCAAGCGATTTGCAGCGTCAAATCTCTATACACTAATCCAGTGATTTGCAGAGATCTAATCTGCAGGATAATGCACAAGGGGCGGGATTCTTGATGAGATCCAGTGACGGAAAGTGTTTGCTGGCTGGCTGCTCCTTTTTGCCGGACACTGACTGCTGGAAGGCGTAAGTGCTAGCCATTAAATTTGGGTGGGAGCTGCACTGAATGAGGGTGTGCGACTCACCTGAAGGTGGAATCAGATGCTGAGATGATTGTTAAGTTCCTCAACAAGGAACCATGGAAACTCCTTAACTGTTTTAGGAGTATTTTGCAACTATCTACATGTTTTTTGGGTTGTAAATTCTTTCATCTTTTCAGAGAAGGGAACATAAGTGCTTAGCACATTTTGCGGTGTATTCTAAATCCGAGGAACATGGTTTAGGTAGCCAAGCACTAGCCATACAGACTACCAGAAAAAAGAAGAGCTAACTCGAATTGTTCCTCCTACAGAGTTTCTATTAAGAATGATGATTCATATGAGAACACAAGTCCATCTAATTATTCATACCTTGTCCATGCAATGCATACTATAAACTTTTTAAAGACAACTTTTAGCCTTAAACACAAAAGAATGTTTATATTTAAGCTCAACGACTGATGAAGACAATGGAAAGGAAAGCATCAATGAAACAATGAAAGCATCAATCGACGCAAATTAGAGTACAATACCTCATAACCTTCTTTTATCCTATAGCAAGAATACTCGATGAAATCAGCGTGAAGATCACACCAGGAAGTTCCCACACAAGTGTTTCTCCTTCCTACTGTCAATCAAAGCTCGAACTCTTCCTCACGGAGCGCCAATTCTGCAGCTTCTTCCTCTTCTTCATCAAGCATAAAGTACTGGTTCCTCTCCACCGGGCGAAACATATAGAACATGAAAATGTAGAACAAAAGGCTCACGGTTTCCTCAGCTGCGACGCTCACGCACCGGTACTTGTAAGATGTGATTGTCCCCGATGCATAGACGACGATCCTCGTGAATTACAAATATCCGATCACAATGATGTAGAATTGCCGGAAAAGTGTGAGCTTCATGAGGTTTGTCGAGTCGGATTGACATGATTTGGGTTCGCCGCCGGATGAAATTTGTCGGCAGGTCGCGTTGTCGTTCCACCAAATGCTGTTCGCTGTTCGTGTTGGCTTCGCTAACTCATCCTAATCTCCACGTTTCCTCATACGTCCAACGTGGTGGTTTCCCCTTTTGCCTTTTACCTTTCGCTTTCCTGTGTCTCGCCCGCGTGGCCGGTCGCCGCTCCGCCGCTCCCGCGCTCTGTCGCCGCCCCGCGCGCGCAACCCAATCGTCTGGCTTCGACGCAGAGCAGCGGAGGAACGGATCCCAAAGCGGAGAGAGCGACACGTCAGACTCGTGGCAGCGACCACCCGGCGAAAGATAAAAAAGAATAACGAATTTTCAAGAAGGGCATAGTAACGGCGTTAACGTGGGTGACGTCGTCGTCGCGGATGTGGCGAGGCCGCGAGGCATCGCGCTCGGACGCCCCTTGGAAGCGAAGCGAAGTGTATTAATTGGCCCCAAGCGGCCTTCTCTCTCTCTCTCTCTCTCTCTCTCACGCTATCTCTCGATCTGTTTCTCCAGCGGCCTTATATCTTGCTTTGTACTCCTATTGGTATCCCGATCTAGCGGAAACGTTCAAGGTGGTGATGAGGTTCGGTGGAACCGGTGGTGGTAAGCGATGGAAGCATTTTGACCTGATCAGCGGTTTTCTTCTTCTTTTTAACTTCATCCTGACGCCAGATTTGGTGTTTTGGGGATAAATTTTTGGCTTTGATTACTCCTAACAGAGGGATAATTTCTTTTTGCAGCAGAATTGCGATGGGAACTCGTGAGGATCGCTGCTTCTTTCCTCTCACGAGTTTGCAGATTGGGTAAGAACTAGTATTGAGGTGTTCTTGGTTCCGTATGGTTTTCTAGAAACGGTTTTGTTATCGCTCCCCTGTCTCTACCCCTAAATCAACTTCATTTGGTAAGATTATCTAGTTGACATATTGGACTGATATGTGAAATATGAACGCTAGAAGCATGGATTTAATGGGAAAGAAGATGGGGAAAATTTCGACTCTAGGTTACAAAATTGTGAGAGAAGAAATCGTAGTTCCGTGAAATCTTTATGTAGTTTATAACCTTATATAAACACCTTCCGTGGAATTAGTAGTGTCCTTTGATGGTATCCGTGTCATTTGAACCTGGATGTTTCTAATACGCTCTTATTGACCTCCATCACAAGATGTCAACAGATGGTGCATAGGATCCCTGCTAGAAGTAGAACCACCCACTTGTCACCTATTCTAGATCAGAAGTAGTCTAGCCTGGTTGCTCTGTTGGCGATGACATTCCCCTTATTTGATCAGATTCTTGGTGAAATCCTGCTAGTGGCATGATCTGCACAGTCTCCTCCCAAGCAATAGGTCATCAAGAAAGAACAAAAAATAGACAATTGAAATTGCATCATGAAGATATATCTATTTCTTTTTCTCAATTTTTTCTTCTTTTTTCTTGGTGGCATACTGAATTGGTACTTGTCAATATCCCCCTATGGTGAGGTAAATTGTAGGTTGGACTAGGGAATGGTATGGGCTGTCTTGCTGATAAGGCAATGTTTATATGATGGTTGATTAAGTATTTTTTTTATTGAATCGTCTCATTTACAACAATACTCTCTGTTTAGAATGATTACAGATATATCTTAAATAACTCATTTACATGTTCATTTTTTTGGGTTTCATGGATTATCATCAATATTGTTTTTAAAACTCGAATGGCATCATGAAATAGTATGCCATCAGATAATCGGGGTGTCGTGTGGACATATATATGAGACATATGAGCAATGTTATGTAAAACATATGCATTATAAAGAGGGTTTGATAGATTAATAAGCCAATGTATCCATGGTTGTTGCTATTTCTTTAGAGACAAATATTTCTAAATATGATTTATCAAAAGAAAACTACATTTTGATATGTTGCATTTGTCAAAACTTTTCAGTATCCTGATCCTCTTTTATCATTTAGCAATGTATTTGTAGTAATCAAGCAATAACAGGTTAGTTGTTAGGCCCCAGATCCGGTGCTTAAGCTACTGCGTAGCTTGGAGGCCCTTTGAGTGCCAAGGGAAGGGTGTGCTGACAAACCCTTTTGCTAATGCTGGCTTGTCCTGGTTAATATGGATCTCATGTTGACCATGCTAATTGGCATATACTGTGGCAACAATGCATTGTGATCATCTGTTTGCTCGAGTTTAATTCTTAATTCAAGAGTCTCAGTAACTGTACTTTGTGAATTCCCATCTCAAACAGCAATTTAAGATTCCAGGAATGGTACCTAGTGAATTCTCATCTCAAACAGCAATCCAATTTTCCTCATTGAATTCATGTTTAATGGATTGTAATCATTTGCAGTGTGTCCAATGATTGTCCTCTATGACGTCTTAATTTTATAAGCATAATCAGTTGCTCTAGCATCCCTAAACGTTTAAACTTTGGCAACTTTGAAAAATAAAAACTGCTACCAATTCAGCTTACAATTTATTGTCTAATCCTCAATCCTGAATGTTAAAATCTTGCTATAACAGTATACAACTTTTCTCTTCTTTTTTGTTTAGGTCGCAGTCTTTGCTCAGACAACATAGGCTTTCAGATTATGAGTTATCATTAACTCGTTGCTGTTTTCTTCTCCAATTTTCTTCTCTAAAATCTTTTTGTGAGTTGAGACTTTTATTTTTCTTCTTTTTAGTTTGTTTATGTTTTCCCATGTTGGTTGGGTATTCAGAATTTGGTGTAAACTATCCGAATGTTGCTATCAACTATAAAATTTTCACTAAAGTTCAGGCTTCTTGTAGCAAGGTATTTCACGGAATTGAGTGTTGATAGGTGTGCATTGTATTTTCGATGCGATCGGGATTACGATGCCTCTTCTCCATCTCCGCATTCATGCCCCCGACTCCAGCTGCCGCTCCTCCGCCGGCGGAGCCTTCCATGCAACTAGGGTTCTTTCTGTTTTATCCTTTCCTCTCCTCTTCCTTTATTTCTTCTCTTCTCCGTCTTCTATGCAACTAGGGTTCTTTCTGTTTTATCCTTTCCTCTCCTCTTCTTTTATTTCTTCTCTTCTCCGTCTTCTATGCAACTAGGGTTCTTTCTGTTTTACGATTCGATGTTAGTGTATTGTTGGAATAAGCTAACACTAATCTTCATTAACGAATCAAAAGGGAAGCTTTCCGTAAGTACGTGCATGCATGCATAAGGTTGATTGACACCATGCAATATACTAATCGTTTGACTTAGAGAGAAAAAAAGGGGAGGGATTAAATAACATGGTTTATGTCTCCTCTCAGATGGCCTGCCAATGATCAAAGTAATAATGCATCTCAATATCGCGTTCGATTTCTCCATTATTGACTGCACCAACACTCAAACATTATGAATCTTATCTATACCTCTCTCTTGCAACTCATGCTTCATCGTATATACACAACTTAATTTGTCTCAGACCCAATTTCCCAGTCAAGATGAAAAGGAGTTGTCAGCAAAGATGCTCGACTGCACATATTATTTTGTCATGAAACCATGGAAAGGGATAGGAGAAACGTGCATGTAACAACATATGAGAGGAGCACAAAATAATCACATCAAAGTGGAGGGAACGAGCGCCACCTAGCCCGTTGACCCATGAAACCAAGCTGGTTTTGGAGGCAATCATTGAAGAACTGAGTCGAACGAGGAGGAGGTCGAACGAGGAGGAGGAACTCGATGTTCCTCCCATCAAATGTATGGAAGTGGAACGTCGGTGGTGTGGTTGTTGACTAGAACGAGAAAGAGGAGGAGAAGCTTAAAAGAGATATAGTTAACAGCATTTCTTTTAATTGTGCATTTAGCTAGATCCAAACAGAAGAGCGGATCAGCTCATGTCTGCTGGGCCTGCGATCTCGATCCGTAACCATCGAATGAAATGATCCGACCCGTTTAATTTGACTGGCGGAATTATGGGTCGAGTATACAGACCCGCTAGCGAGTCGGGTCGGATCTAAACACAACTTTAAACGTTTTACGGGGGCTGAGGCAGTGAATAGGGTTTCTGTGAAATATTTAGCTTGTTTGGGGATCTAAACACAACTTTTAACGATTAGTTGGTCTTCATACTTGTGTCATTATCCTAAATTAGGTTTTCTGTGAAATATTTAGCTTGTTTGGGGAAACAATCAAAGATCATCATACGAGGCTGTTTCTCGTTTGAGAGATGCATTGCGTGTGCTTGAGCTGTCCGATATGTCTAGGGTTTGATATGTTTTTGTGGTGTATGATGACTTGTTTTTTTCAGTTCTGAAAGTGAAATCACTTGGTCCTTGGATGTTTCTGCTTCTGTTTCTTGTCGTTCCGAACTTGGCTCAGTCCCAGATACTCTTCCAGGTAGAGATAAACAGATCCATTTCTTTCCTTTGTCCTTCATCGCGTTTACACTAAGAGAAACGAATACATTGCAGGGCTTCAACTAGGAGTCGTGGAGGCAGCAAGGCGGCTGGTATAACTTCTTGAAAGACAGTCTCTGATATAGCCAACGCTGGAGTCACCCACGTCTGGCTGCCTCCGCCCTCGCACTCTGTCGGCGTTCAAGGTCGTTCCGTGATTCGTATTTGCCGTCGTGATCACTCTCACATGTTGACCGAGTCGGCCTTGGTCTAAACTATTATGTGACACTTCTCCTCTCAGGTTACATGACGGGCCGGCTCTACGACTTGGGTGCTTCCAAGTATGGGAATCAAGATGAGTTGAAGGCGCTGATCGGCGCTTTCCACGACAAGGGAGTCAAATGCGTGGCCGACATCGTCATCAACCATCGTTGCGCAAACAAGCAAGACGGGAGAGGCATATGGTGCATCTTTGAAGGCGGAACCGATGATGCCCGCCTCGATTGGGGTCCACACATGATCTGTAGGGACGACACACAGTACTCCGACGGCACCGGCAACCTCAACACCGGCGAGGGCTTCGCGACGGCTCCCGACATCGACCCTACAGATCATGTGTGGACCCCAATCGAGGCGGGCATCATCGGTTCCGCCTTCGAAGGTGCACCATATGCCTCTCCCGTCTTGCTTGTCTGCGCAACGATGGTTGATGACGATGTCGGCCACGCATTTGACTCCCTTGTCGTGGAAAGCGTCGATCAGCGCCTTCAACTAATCCTGATTCCCATACTTGGAAAGCGCTGATCGGCGCTTTCCACGACAAGGGAGTCAAATGCGTGGCTGACATCGTCATCAACCATCATTGCGTAGACAAGCAAGACGGGAGAGGCATATGGTGCATCTTCGAAGGCGGAACCGATGATGCCCGCCTCGATTGGGGTCCACACATGATCTGTAGGGACGACGCACAATACTCCGACGGCACCGGCAACCTCAACACCGGCGAGGGCTTCGCGGCGGCTCCCGACATCGACCACCTCAACACGCAGGTCCAGCGTGAGCTCACGGACTGGCTGAACTGGCTCAAGATTGACATCGGCTTCGACGAGTGGAGGCTCGACTTTGCCAAGGGTTACTCCTCAAGCATCGCCAAGATCTACGTCGAACAGACGCAGCCAAACTTCGTGGAGGCTGAGATCTGGAGTTCATTAGCTTACGGAAACGATGGGAAGCCAGCATACGATCAGAACTGGCCTCTGATGCTGACCTCTACATGGCAATGATTGATGGGAAGATATTGACAAAGCTAGGCTCGAGATACGACGTGGGGAATCTCGTTCCTTCCAACTTCCACATCGTTGCCTCTGGCAATGACTACTGCATGTGGGAGAAGAGATGAAGACGATGATGATGAATCATGGAAGAGACTTTTCGCTTCTCTTTCGTTAACGTTTCTCATCTGTGTTGTAAGAAAAAAATATCGTTTCTCATCTTTGTAAATCTATTTTAGTGTGAAATCTTGGGTGCTGTTGTTAGCTTTAGAAAAAAGATGGTTTCATTTTGATATTAAATGGAATCATGTTTACCTGCAATCCATCTATTTCTTTGGAGCACCGTAGATAGTTTTTTTGGCTATGAAATGCTTATAGACTTGGTAGTAACATATGTGACATCAGAACCCTTTTTTTTCTACAATAACAATATGCTTACAGAGAAATTAAAATCATGAGCTATATTATAAAATTTTAGTAAAGAGTTATCGAAAATATGATAAGACTTAAAAGAAATATCTTTAAAAATCAATTTGATTTTATGCTCGAAAGATCAAACATAAAAACTATTTATTTATTAAAACAATTAATGAAAAAGTATAGAGAGAAAAAAAAAATTTGCATATGGGCTTTATCATGGTTCGCCTTACTAGTATGTATCGATGTATCGATTAGTTATCGGTACAATACATATCGAGCCATACCAACTTGTACCGAGTGTACCAACACATGGTACATAGGGAAATGCCGATATATTGCCCGTATCAATCCCCTGTCAGACCGGTATGTACTACTCGTATTGAATGATATGCTACGGTACGATGAACATTGGGCTTTATTGACTTATAGAAAGCCTGTGATAGGGTTCTTAGAGATTTACTATGGTAAGTTTTAGAAAAGAAAGGTATATTCACTAATTATATTGATATTATTAAAGATATGTATAATAATATAACTACCGGTATTAGAACTATAGAAAGTGTGTCTAGTGAATTTATTATTAATATAGGATTACATTAAGGATTCTCATTAAGTTCCTATCTTTTCATATTAATAATGGATAAACTTACTAGTCATTTACATAATAAACCTCTCCAGTAAATGTTATTTATTGATTATATTATCCTAGTTGATGAGAGCCTAAGTGAAATTGATTATAAACTTGAACTACGAAGATATAGAGAGATCGATGAAGACATTATTCATTGAATAACAACATGATGGTTAAAATGACATTATTAATTGAATAGCTTGATGCGCTCAATTTGCTACTTAATTGTGCTACAGAGTGTCACTATTAAATTTGGGGCTTCATCAACAAATTTAGATTCGTTTAAAAAATTCAAGCTGTGTCGCAATATCATGATGTGTTCTTTCTTAAGGCAAAGAAAAGAAACAAATTTAGGGCTTCATGAACAAATTTAGATGTTGATGTTCTTATTTAATGCGATTGTTTCTTTATTTGCAGTTTTTGTTCTTATCTAATGTGATTGTTTCCTCAAGTTTGCATTAGAGATGTGTGGACGTACGTGTGTAGGATGCCGACGCCAATGCAGCCATGATAAGGATCATAAGGTTAACATGCCTAGTCTTACCACTAAATATGGTCTTACCACCAAATATAGAGAGATTATTTCTGTGATCCGAATCTTGATCTCTCCTATTACAAAGGTGCAACCTTGCTGTTGTTGTTGCAAAATCTGCCCTCTTATTAGAAATGTGTGATTTAGTTAAATTGAATCCTAGAATCTTGATGCCTTCACCAATTTGGGGCTTCATCAAGCAATCTTTGTGAGTATCTGCTAAATGGATGCCATTATATATCTTGTAAGGTGATGCTGGTAACAGAACATGCACCGATTGGTTTCGTTGTTTTCCCTTCTCAAGGGATGTTTATCTTGGTAGCTCTCTTCACTTTCAGCCTTCCAACAGTCAAAATAAATATTAGCTTCTCCTTCCATGTTATTTAACATGCAAGTTCTTATATCTAAGCAACAAATTACAGTATTTTTTTTTCCTGGAAATGTAGCCAAACCTTTACAGTTGATATAAAATGCTAAAAAAATAAGATTTTTATACCTAATTTTCCTGGAAATGAAACCAAACCTTTACAGCATGATAAGAAGCACATGTGTCAATCACCCACTCAATCTCACTACAGTTATAATAAACAATATTTTTTTTTGATCTTGACTTGCTCCTACCCATACGTGAACTGCTTCTAGACTTTGACCTTCTTCTGTTCTCTGAGATAAGTGCATGTGAATCATTCTGAGATGTTGCTGAACTCTTTCTTCTCAACTCCTCATTCAACAAACTGCTTGTTACTTGACTTATAGTAACAATACCATCTGGCGTAGAATTACTAAGGGAAACCACTAGTGTCTCCCAACTTTCTGGTAATGAACTGAGAAGTAACAATGCCTGCAACTCATCATCAAAAGACATTTTCATAGAAGATAACTGGTTAGTAATACTTTGTATTTCATTCAAATGCTCAGCAATAGAAGCACCCTCTCTATATTTTAGGTTCACAAGTTTCATGATCAAAAAAGCTTTGTTACCAGTTGTTTTTCTTTCATAGAGATTTTCCAACTTTTTCCAAAGAGAATATGCAGAAATTTCAATAGAAACATGGTGAAAGACACTATCATCAAGCCATTGTCGAATAAACCCAATTGTTTTTCGATCTAACCTCTTACACTCATCATCTGTCATAGTTGTAGGTTTTGCACTATCCCCCTACAAAGGTCCATACAAATCTTTACAATACAAGAGATCTTCCATTTTTGGTTTCCATATCATCCAATTATTTACATTCAAACTAATAGAAATATTACTGGCCTCCATGTTCAAATACAAAAATTAAATCACTACAACCCCTTCAATTAGAAGGGTAAAAACCACGGGGCAAACTAGAGATAATCCACTATGAGAATAATGAATATACATATCTCAATCTTTTGCCCTAAACCCTAGCAGCAATCATAAGAGATTAACTGGGATACAAGGATCACGTCACTGCTCACAATATCTAAAACCTCCCCAAGTAATCATAGCAAGAGTCTACTGTAGATTTGATCTAACCTGAGATGATGATTGAGAATAGTCTCTCTGTGTTGTCCTTGTCTTCTTCCTTTTCTTTCTCTCGTTTTTCTTCCTTTTTCTTTTCTCTTTGCTGCTGCAAGGATATCAAGTTGCTGCCCTCGTTGCTGTCCTTTTATAACCTTTTTCTGCCTCTAAAACGTAGCCACCATACCCCCTAATGTTAATTAGGGTTAGATTAAGAGGGGGTGTGGGCTGTCCTAGCCCACTATTTGTGGGCTTCCTGCCCAACATTGGACACAAAGGCCATAAACTCATTGGATTTCTTCATCTTCGAACAATTGAGATCAGTTTATCTTTGCTCTCTATTTCTTATTTAAATCCATTTCTTATTTGGTCAGATTGATTTGAACATCAATTATACGATGTGCATTTTCGAATATATATATATATATATATATATATATATATATATATATATATATATATATATATATATATACACGATCATGTGAACATGAACCAGATCAGATGGCTAAAAATGAATGTCAAGATTCATGATGGTCCCAGGTCGACGTGGCCGCGATGAGTTCAACTTAAATAAACGAGATGGTAGGGGAAGCGCACCGACCAACCCGTCTGTTCTCTCTCCGTTTCATCCTTCTCTTCCTCCTCTGTCCCCTTCGGCCGGAGCAGAGCGGAACGAGGACAAGAAGATGACGCCGGATATAGGTTTCTTGATCTTTATCTTGATCCTTTAGTTCTCTCATTTCTATTTAGAAGGATCGTTAGTATCATCCATGGTTTTATCGTTTCTCTTTCGCCGAGTTTTTGATTGCGAATGGTTATTTTCTAGCTCTATCACTTCTCTTTCGAAGGATCATTAAATCCATCTATGGTTCTATCGTTCCTCTTTTCCCGATTCTTTAATGACGAACGGTTGTTTTCTAGCTTTATCATTTCTCTTTCGAAGGATCGTTAGATCGATCTATGGTTCTATCGTTCCTCTTTTGCCGATTCTTTGATCGCGAACGATTGTTTTATGATGGAACCCTACTTCCACAAGATCCCGATAAGGTCCGGTAGTTTTCCCTTGTGATGCAGGGTTTCTTGACCTCTCTCCCTCTTGTCTATGCATGTTTCATTCGAGGGATCGTTATCTATGGATTGAGATCTTTGATGATCTATGGATCGATCGGTCCTCTTTTCGCGATCATACAGAAAGGATGATCTACGTTTCGATGAGATCTCGGAAACCTTTCGTTTTAGTCGACGTATACTTCTTTCCTGGAAAAACCGTGGATTAGTCGGCATATTGGTTATCTTTGATGGCTGAGGGATTATTCAGACCCTCTTCTGAAACAACCTTAGTTTATGAAGATTTTGGTAACCCTCACCGTTTAAGTCTATGGATCTTTCTTTAGTGGGCTCATTCGGAATTGAAACCAAGCTAAACAAATATTTATGAGATTTAGATGTTTGCATATATGTACTATATTGGTTGTTGGACAGAATTTTCTGAACAAAACTTCAATCTTTTCTAAGAATAAGATATGAGACAGAGGTATCTTTTGTCCTTTTTCACCTTCAGAAAAATTATTCTCTCACGTAGGTTCTCGATACTTAACGACCCCTCTCTTTCATATTCAATAATACTCAAAATATAAACTATGTTAAATCAATTATCTCAAGTTAAATTGACGATGGATCAAAAAAACAAGTATCACAGTGCCAGGAATTTTCTTCCGGACATTATTCCTTACATGCATACCATAAATTTATATCCTACACCCATTGCGTCTCGGATTTTGGATAGGCTAAAATAGAAGAGAACAAAAATAACTACTTGTGACACCCTTATTATGTAGAACTCTCGCTGTTCAACCATAAACAAATAGCTCGATCGATTTGACCAACTCGACGCGGTTGAACCCAAAGGAGAACCCAAAGGATCTGGTGACACCAAATCCCAGACCGGTCGATTCGGGCTGCCTTTGGGTCGGAGCACCGACTCGAACAGACCGAGCTCAGTCTCTGCCGAGCCCAAATCCGAGTAGATTTGGGCTACCTATGCGTCCGAGCTCCGGTTTGAACGGACCGATCTCACGAATCGGTTCGCACAATATAAATAATCCTCCAGACGGGGAGACACCCACTTCCCCGAAGCCCCGACGTAGCGTAGCCCTTGCTCTCGCTTGCTCCTTGCTTTGGGGATCGCCCCTGTGGTCTCCGGCCGCTCGTCCTCCTTGCACGTTGAGGTACGTTGCCTTCTCTTAAACCTTAAATAGCTCTGTAATTCATTTTTCGTATTAAGGCTTGTCTTTGATTTGTTGACCGACTCGGCCTAGGGTTTTTTTGTTGTCCATTGTTATAATTATGTTAAGTTTTCGATTCATGCGATCAAAATCGATCGATTAGTGAAGGAAACGCTGGATGGTTTTATTTGATCTCACACCAATTATTCGGCACCCTAGGAAACAGTTCTCTTAGGGTTTTTGGCTCCGGAGAGATTTGAATCTCTTTCTGAACTATATAGCGACTTTTGCTTGTCATTTTAGCAACTTGATCGGTTGAAATAGCAAGGTCTTCAAATTCCTAAAGACAACGGCAATGTGGGGAACTGCCAAGAGGCGGCTTCAATGGGAAAGTACTATTTGCTCGCATTCTTCTGTCATAGTTGAAGTTTTACTTGTATCATACCAAAAGGTGAGATTTATTTTCTTTCTGGGAAAAAAGGTAGATCATTGACTATGTTATTGCAACCATCAAAGCTTTGCGAAAGAGAGAGAAGGGGTCGTTGCGTGTGGGCGACGAGGTAAGTAGGGTTTCGCCGATCGGCCAACCGAGCGCCAGAGAATCCGAGAAGCCATCCTTCATCGCTTGCGCCAGATCACGGTCGATCATGGGGAGAGGCAGGTTCAAGGCCAAGCCCACCGGCCGCAGGAACTTCTCCACGCCCGAAGAGATGGGTATTTTTCTCTGATCTGCCTCTGTTTCGGATACCTAGGGTTTTATGGTTGTTTCTCGTTCCCATTCTCGGATCTTCGTTTTACTTTAGTTTCTCGTATGTTGTTGGTTTCTCCTCCATCTGATGTAGCGTGGTCGGATCACGTCACGGGGTTATTTGTGATCTGTGTGGATCTTACACTTCCCTTGGATGGTACGCGGTGTATCCAGGAAAACATTGCCGTAGCTTGAACATGCCGTCGATTAGTACTCGGCTGATTAGCTGTTTGCTGATATTAGAATAATTGTGGGAACGCGTTCGTTCTTGCGGAGTGGTTGGGGATGGGCTTATCAACCAGGCTTTTCACATACCGATGTAGCGTAGCCCCGTGTTTTAGAAACCCCGAGATATGGTTTTAGTGTTTTAGTTGATCCAAGTGGGCCAGCAACCTCGTACGAGTTCATTGAAGGGTGAATAACATACTTGTATAGTTAAAATGCTGTGCTATTTTTAGCTTTTCAATTTTTTCACTTGAAGCAGGATTGCTTTTCTCATCAAATGACTGAAAGATCTGTTCCACACCTTCGTTATTTTATCATTTGTTGTTTTCCTTTTAGCGATGTATTTATAAAAATTATTTGCTACCAGTAATATTGTGGTACAACTTCATGCTTTATATCTTTATATCCTAGCATGTACTAAGAAGCACTAGCTGTATACCGATCTGCAGCTGTTATTTTGTTGATGATATTTTTGCATCACTTACAAGTAATAATCACAACTTTGACCTGACTATTTTGATATGTTGTAGTTAAGAGCATAAAAAATTAGCTTGTTAAGGCTGACCTTCCTGAATTGGTAGTCCAAATTATTAATTTAGAGGCCAATGGTTCCCTCTTTTCTCGAGAGCCAAAGGAATCATTTGTAAAGCAAGAAATGACTAGGAGAAATTCATATCTTATCAATGTTACTATGTGATGCAAATAGTTGTGGATTTTTGGCCCACAAATCATCCCTAGTGTCGACCAAAAGAAAAATAACTCATATCTTTACGTCACGTAGAGATGCTTGCATGCATTTGAAATTTGGCTTTCAGATGCATGCATTCAATTCTAACACTCATTTGGCTTTCAGATGCATGCATTCAATTCTAACACTCAAAAGAAGAGACTATGATTAATCATACCAATTGTGAACCAAGAAAAAGGAAATACTCTGATTATTGCGAAGAATTTGCATTTATTCGAAATTATTTTAAGAGGAGATGTTAGTGTATTGTTGGAATAAGCTAACACTAATCTTCATTAACGAATCAAAAGGGAAGCTTTCCATAAGTACGTACTACTCATCCATGCATGCATGCATAAGGTTGATTGACACCATGCAATATACTAATCGTTTGACTTGAGAGAAAAAAGGGGAGGGTTTAAATAACATGGTTTATGTCTCCTCTCAGATGGCCTGCCAATGATCAAAGTAATAATGCATCTCAATATCACGTTCGATTTCTCCATTATTGACTGCGCCAACACTCAAACATTCTGAATCTTATTTATACCTCTCTCTTACAACTCATGCTGCTTCATTGTATATACACGTTGAAAATAGAGTCCTTTGGGACTCTTCAAATATGGCTCAAATCAGGACTCTACATTCTAATATAGCTACAAAGAAAATTGATGAAATTATATACAATAAGAATAGAAAGATAAAGTCTAAATCTACTACCACTAGGTTTGACTGAAGAGCCTTGATCAGTGTTCTCCTTGCCTGACTCGACTGTAACAGTTTGAGTAAGGATTGCTCCACTCTTATTCCAACTGGGATTGAGTTGTCTACTACTTTTCAAAGCTAAAGAGTCCTCCCTTGTGCTAATCCATAGGAATCCTTCTTTGACTGAGATACTGTTTACCAACTGGGACCAAGCTCATATCAATATAGCTTTGTTTAGCTGAATTTTTTGAATTGACCAGGAGCAGGGTGCACCAATCTGTAGAAGGGTGCACCAATTTGGGCCCTTATGATGGTTGGGAGCCCTGATTTAGGATCGTATGGGCTTCAACTATGTGTGATGCTGACGGGAAGTTATCCCACTAGTTTGGGATATGATGGATTGTTGTTATTTCTTGGTGGAAAATAAAGTCTTTAATTAATCATAATGATCTTTGAAGAGATACATGCTGGTTCTTGGTTGTAAGGTTATTTTGTGACCATTAATTGGGATGCATTATCAATTGTGAAGGTGATTAACTATGAGACAGTCACAAGAATGTGACCTATTTCTCATATTGCATTGTTCATCTGGAAAAAAGGATTTAAAATTAAGTATAATTATGTAATTGTCGGCATAGTTTGTTGGATCATTAGTATCACAACTCCATGAGCCTTTTCATGTGGGTCACCATGTATTGAGATGGCTTATTTTGTGCTACGAGATGGTATATTTCGAAAAATAATGAATTCTGTGTTAGATATGAATTTGTTGGGCATTGGCAAGGGTATTATATCTTGAGTTGGGAAGATTGTAACACCCTAATGGTTCAGTGATGTTGGTTCTTCTTGTGGTTACTATGACTAGTTGGGCTTACTACTAATAACTTAAGCATTTAGAACCATTTGGTTGAGACCTGTCCTTTCCAAATTAATGTGCGAGTAGGTCTATCAGGTCTTGTCAATAGTTGTTCTCTTTGTTATGTTTAATTCATCATCTCGTCTACTTTGTTTGGAAAATTTTCAAGCTAAATCAGAAGTGAGGAATTATTTGACATTTTAGCTCTCTTTTTAAAACTGCATTAGATGTCTTCACTTGGTGTATAAAAATGCAATCTTTTAAATAAATTGAAATGTTGCTCGACAATGAAAACTTGGTGTATTTCAGAAGTGAAGTTGTTTTAGCTCTGATATCTCAAGAATCATCCATAATGGCTAACTACAAATGTGCATGACGACTCTACACCTTGATTGCTGCTATCTGCTTCATATTTTTATGTGGTGAGTTGCTTGTTTCAGACAACTGGCAAAGGTGGCACCTACCTTTATGACATTCACTTCTGGATCGTAAAAGAGTCAAGCCAAGTATGCTAATTATGCTCAATGATACAGTAAAACGATTTGTGTTTTTATTTTGAGGGCTAAGCAATAAGATACATGTTCAAACTTCAAATTACTTATTTTCCTTATAAATGAGCACAGGATGAAGCTGGGACTGCGGCAATCAAGACTGTCGAACTTGATGCAGTTCTTGGAGGTCGTGCAGTTCAACACAGGGAACCCCAAGGCTTCGAGTCTGACAAGTTTGTGTCATACTTCAAACCATGCATTATTCCTTTGGAAGGAGGATTTGCCTCTGGATTCAAGAAGCCTGAGGAGGAAAAGTTTGAAACACGCTATACACTTGTAGAGGAAAATGGGTTGTCAGAATGAATCAGGTGTTATATTTTTTCCATGAACTATTGCGTGACTTTTGATGTTCAAATTTGCATTGCATGCATGTGGTAATTCCTGGAATTTCATTTGAAGGTTCCATTTGCCCGGTCATCATTAAATCATGATGATGTGTTTATCTTGGATACTGAAAAGAAGATATATCAGTTCAATGGTGCTAGCACAAATATCCAAGAAAGAGCTAAAGCTTTAGAAGTTATACAATATTTGAAGGACAAGTACCATGAAGGGACTCGTGACATTGCGATCATTGGTGAGAATCTACTTCTTCTATAAGATATTCTGTACATGTATGCATATTGTATCTTCTTATTAACAGATTTTTTATTGTATAAGATGGCGGGAAATTACAAGCTGACTCAGATTCTGGTGAATTTTGGGTCCTTTTTGGTGGCTTTGCACCAATTGGCAAAAAGGTGATCAGTGAAGATGACACTGTTCTAGAAACCAGTCCTGCAAAGCTTTATGGGTACTTTTTTTACTCTTACAACATTGCATGTATGGTTTTTCTACCAAAAGCTAGCATCGATTCTGTTATACAAGTTTGTCTCTAGTTTCCATATATCTTAATATTGCTCGTTATGTGATCAATGGATCAAAATACTGCTCATATTGGTTGGTACAAGATGGTATTTACTGGTCCAATGACCAATTGAAATGCAAACTGGGCAAACAATTTTGCTTGCTTTGGTTTGGTATGAATTGTCTTGTGTGGTAAGCTCACTGAATTGTACTGGGCAGTAAGCCTATTATCCGATGCCTATATCAACTTTTAATTATTTCTGACACTGGTTGCGGACTTTTGGTTGAAAAACATCCTTATAAAATGTGATAATGCGAATGTAATTTGTTTAATAAAGAATCTCATTCAACACTCTAGGACATTGATATTATACATCATTTTATTAGGGATCATATTAATAATCATGATATACATTTATATTTTATTGACAAAAAACATCAATTAGCATATATTTTTACTAAATCATTGAACGAGGAACAGTTTGATTTTATCATAAGATAATTAGGCATGTTAAATCTTCCAAACACATGAATTCTTCTCATATGATTTTTTTTTAATGAATCATTATTTTGATTTCTCGCTATTTCTGACTTGATTGATCTCTCATGATTTAAATTTATCTTTGATCTTAATATCTTTTATGTTATGATTGGAACATTGATGTAAAGGGAGAAAAATTACACCATTGTATTCTTTCCTTCTTTTTGATAATGACAAAGGGGGAGAGAGAAGTAGTAGCTTACACATTTCAAAGAGAAGCAAAAATTTGCTAACTTACACATCTTAAAAAGAAGTAAAAACTTGCTAGCTTGCATATTTCAAAGAGAAGTAAAAACTTGCACATTTCTCTTTTTTGTTGATGACAAAAGGTGAGAAGTTGACTGTACTCTTTGATGATTTGAAATTTTGAGGATATGGAAATATGCATGCAATGATATCTTAACTCATGTTTTGAAATTATGATGTACCTTCATGATTTTGAATTATGTAATGATATCTTAACTCATGTTTTGAAATTATGATGTACCTTGATGATTTGGAATTATGCGTGCAATGATATCTTAACTCATGATTTGATATTATGATACATGAAATAATTTTTTAACTATGCATATGATGTGTACTATGATGTATTGCATATGACTTTTACAAAGAAAGTTGCTATGATTAAAATTGTTTCGACTTGAATTCCAAGACTAACATTAAAGGGTTATCATTTTCTAAATTTGAGTTTATTTCAATATGATATATGGACAGGGGGAGTTTAGTTAAAACTCCGTCATCAATTGGTTATCATCATAAAAAAGGACGAGATTGTTAAATCTCGAATTTTGATGATGAAATCAATTGATGAGTTTATGAACTAATGAGCTTTTGAGAAAAGTGACGCAGGACAAACTTTGATCATGGAAAGGCAAATCACCGAAGTAGGAGAATCATACGTTGGGCCGAAGTGCATCATGTCAGAGATCGGGCATTGGGCCAGAAGGATCGAATATTGCGCTAAGAAGATTAGATGTTGTGGGAGATCAACATGCCGAAGGATCGGACAATACACCGTAGGAAAGGACGATGCGTCGAAAGTTTGGACGAAGTGTCGGATGAACAAATGACATGTTGAACAACGTAGGCTTCATGATTGTAATCGTTGTCTTGATCGAAATAGTTTAGAGTCTAATTAAGTTGGTTTTGTGTGTAATCATGTTAACTTAATTAGGAGCTCATTGGGCCTGAATCAGGGTTGAATTGGGCCTATTGGAAGGCCAATTCAGTGACTAGAGATTGGGCCAGGCGTTGGCACCGCCTATGAGCTGGAAAGTACGAATTGTACTTTTTCGAAAAACTCGATGGTGGTACCGCCCATTGCAAGTGGTATTACCACCTAGACTGGTGGTGGTCTCACCAGAACACAGTCTCCCAGACTGTGTCAGGTGGTGGTGCCGCCCAGTGCAGGCGGTGGTACTCGCCAGTACCCTGAAAACCCGGGGATTTGAATTTTTGATTTCATTTCTGAAGTCATTTGGGGCCTATAAATACTTCTCTCATGCTTGCTTGACAAATCATGGAAAGCTTGTGATTTTGAAGTGTTGTAAACTCTTAAAAAGTGTTGAGCCTCTCCCTTCTTGAGTCTAAAAGTTATTCTAAGGGAGGTGAGAGGTCTTTTGTAAAAGAGGGGTGTAAGAGTTCTCTCCTAAACCTGTAAAAATGAGAGAGTTGTAACAAGGGTAGTTAATTTTCGCCCATTTAAAGAAGATCGGTAGTGAAAGCCGATAGCCTCAAAGGAAGATAAATCGGGAGTGGACGTAGGTCAGGACGATCAAACCACTATAAATCTGGTTTGTATTTCTTCTTTTGTCTTGATTTACTACTGCATATTGATATACTTAGTAAGCAATCTTTACTCGCACCTTTTGTTAATCACATTTTCGATACAGATTTATTGATTGAACTTTCAAACCGAAATTTTTTTAAAAGCACTAATTCACCCCCGCCCCCCTCCCCCTTTAGTGCCTTTACAATCGTAACACTAACGACATATCGATACATTATATGTTGAATGTAGTTTTTGATGGCTTATTTCTTCTATATGATAATTAATAGTAGGAAAAAATGCATTAGCCTAGTTGGTCTTTAGATTTTTATTGATGCCATACCACCATGCATGTGGATTCTCATCCATGCTAAAAGTTATACAACAATGAAGGAGTTGACTGAACTATCAAGTTGTAACATACAAGAACTTTTGTAGTATTAATGATGGTCAGTTGAAGTTGGAAGAAAACAACCATCAAAAGCAACGTTGGAGAACAACAAGTGCTATTTACTGGACTGTGGGGCTGAGGTTTTCATTTGGGTTGGCCGAGTGACGCATGTTGAAGAGAGAAAAGCTTCCAGCAAAGCTGCTGAGGTAGGGTATTTATTTTCTGTACTCTATTTTTTTTCTCACTTCATCGTTAATGGCGTTCTTAATGACAAAAAATTTAGGATTTCATCATCAGTCAAAATAGACCAAAAACAACACGCGTCACTCAAGTTATTCAGGGTTATGAAACACATTCATTCAAGTCAAAATTTGAATCGTGGTCAGCTGGTACTGTGACAGGAATGGGAAATTCTGGAGAGGAGGGACAAGGAAAAGTTGCAGGTACTAGTAGAAGATTCTGTAGAGGAACCAACTTTATGTATATTTGTTAATTATTTTAATTTGTCTTATTTGCTTGCTGTCTTGGTAGCTTTGCTAAAACAACAAGGCGTTGATTTTAAGGGAATCTCAAAAGGCTGTCCAGTAAATGAGGAAATTCCTCCTTTGCTTGAAGGCGGTGGAAAACTTGAGGTTTCTTTAATTTTCTTTAGCCTGTAGATAACTGCACATGAAGCTAGATAGTTCTTTTTTCTTTAGGATCCTAATTTCTGGAATCACTTTCAGGTTTGGCGCATTAATGGTAGTGCCAAGAACCCACTTCCAAGGGAAGAGATTGGTAAATTTTACAGTGGAGATTGTTATATTGTGCTTTATACATATCGATCTGGTGAGAAGAAAGAGGACTACTTATTAACCTGGTGGATGGGAAAGGATAGTATTCAGGCAAGTGGCAATGACCATGTATTTCCTGAGGAAGCAAAAGAAAAACTTCCATTCTCAGTTCTTTTGAGTCATGATGTTTTCAAAAGCTTTCTATGGTGCATCTACTCTCTTAGAAGCATTGTGGTTTGGATTTTGGATGCTTATAATCCATTAAAATTTCAAACTTTGTTGAAATTAATCTGTTAGCTTTATAAGAGTTGCTAAAACCTGTACAAGTCTTGAATCACTAATTACATGTATATTATTTTATGATATTGCTTGTTCTCAACTTCTCATAATCTTTTGTCATGCTTAATGAGATGACTGCATCAGCGTCAAGATTAATTATTAAGCAATTGCCACCCTAGATTTTATTCAACAATGTCCGTGACTTAGAGTCTCAATAAACTCTCAACCATAGACTAGTTGATCTATACATTATTAATTACCATTCTAATTTATCTTTGGTACAATAACTTGCAAGTTATCATTATTCTGAGCAACGTTCTAAATGTTGGTTCAATACCAGTTTTAAAGTCTGTTAAGACTGATACAGTACCTAGATTTTGGTTGGTATCTTGACCTATTCTCCTAGCATCGCTGAATAAGGTAAGAGCAGTATTCCAAACATTAGTGAGCTGCATTTATTTATTGGCAACTTGGTCGGACTAGTAAATATCAGTTAGTATGTACTGGTCCAATTGGTATTTCAAACCAAGGTCTGCCGTACCGAAGCGTACCGCCCGTACCGGGCGGTACGTACCAGTCCGGCAGGTTACCGGTACGCGGACCGCCCGCTACCGGGCGGTACGCCGCAAAAACCCCTGTATCGGGCGATACGAGGTAAAATCGGGCAGTAACGATCGAAATTTCGATCGTTATCGCCCGACACCAGTCGGTACCACTCGGTAACGGTCGATTTCGACCGTTACCGTCCGACACCACTCGGTAACGGTCGATTTCGACCGTTACCGTCCGACACCACTCGGTAACGGTCGAAATCGACCGTTACCACACAGTAGCAGTGCTACAGTGTTCCAACGGTCAATTTGACCGTTGGAGCTTTTTCTCCTCTTATTTAAACCATTCTTCTCTCTTCTATTTCATTATACTCTCTTAAACTCTCTCTCAAATTTTCTTTTTCTCTCCTAAACTCTATAAAACAAGGATTTGTGAATTCAATCGAGGCTAATTTGGGAAGATTAAGAGGAAGAACTTTCTAATTAAGAGATATGTATTCGTTTTTTTTAATTAGAGGGTAATTAAGACTATCCTAACTTTTCTAATCAAGAGATATGTATTCGTTTTCTAATCATGAAGTATGTATTTGTAACTTGACAACACTATCCTAACCTTTTTTTTTTCTAATTTTCAGATATTTTGGAGGGATAAATCGATAAAATCAGGTGTACCGCTCGGTACACCTCGGTATACCGGTCGGTACACCCGTACTGTACCGTACTGAGCCCGGGTCGAAACTCCGGTACGGTACGGTACAGCGGACCTTGTTTCAAACCATGAGATTTGATCACCTCATCCTTTGAGCTTGTCACACAGAATGGTTGATTCCCTTTCTCATTGGCACATTTTGACCTGACATTCACACTGTTAGCATTTGACCATCTTTAAGTACTGTAATCATCTGGTAACCTCTAAAGCAAATTGAGAAGTCACTTGTAATGTAATTTCAATTTAGTAGAACTATTTACCTAATGTCTCCATATCCTGCCTCTGTAGGCAGAGAATGAATCCGCTGTCTCCCTATAGTTTGCTGCCTAGTTCTAATGGTATACTGAACTAGAAGAAGATGTAGCAGTAGAGAATGGTAGTTTTCTTCTTTTGTTTTCTTTTCCTATATATTATTATTTTTGTATAGTTCTGGTATTAATCTTCTATCTTCTATCTTCTACTTGAGAGAATTGCACACTATTATTTTTGTCTTTTAGATTGTTAACTTGTCATTTTTTTCCTATTGAAAGCATATCATCTTCCTGTTTTGGTTTTTTTGTCAAAACATAATTTTTTTTCTAGTTTTCTTTTAAAGCCTATTATTTTACTTGAACTGCTTGTATATTTTTTCTTTACTCTTGGTGATCCGGAGATTATTATTGAGTAGTAGATTGGTCATGTGAAAAAATTTTCCCCCTATAATACTTAATTTTTTAAATGTCAAGTGTTCTCCCTTAAGTAAGATTCTATGTACATATCTCTTAAAAAAAAAGAGATCATATTGCAAGTATAGCCTTCCAAATCTGATTGTATTGGTATATAATATATCTACAACCCGGGAAAAATTTGATGAACCATTTCTTGTTGTGTTGTTCATATTGGTAATAGGTGTACCAATCACGACATTCATATATCAAACAACCTTTTAGTTTCTCTTTTGTTGTACTAAGGTGTATCATGCCATGCTGGTTGGTATGTGCTGGTTTGATAAGATTCTGAAATGTTATTGCATTGTATTTCTGATGTTGCAGCACAATTGTCATTATGTCCTCTATCTGAAATAGCTTGCCAAAGCTCGAATGATCTTGATCATTCTTAATTAATAACTTTAGTGACTTTGGCCATGGTTTAAGAGAAGTTTTGTCATTTCATCCCATTTGCAACTTAAATAAATTATCTTAGTAAATTGCAAGTTTGCAATACAAGTAACAGATGATGAGGGGAGAGGGTAAAAAGAGGGGTTAAAGTTTACTTGTGTATATTGGATGGTGGGATTTCTTAAGGGGGTATATGAAGTTCTTTTTTTTGTGTGTTGGCTGGCTGCACCATGAACACCTACAAACGGTCATCGCGCATCCACAACAATTCCGTGCAACGAATCGTTCGTCGCTCACACCTACATGTACAGCTGCTTGGCAGCATGTTTTGTCTTGGTTTTGGATCATTTTGCTTGTAAAAATGTAAGTTCGAACACGCTACAGTGTTACAAAGCTATCGCTCACCGAACCGAGCAAAACAGCCCCAAAACAGCCCAAAATAGCTCCGTTTTCATGTGCCGCAGGCTGATTTCTGGAATCTGCCTCCGCTCACCAAAACGTCAGCCATCTCAGCCCCTAGGAACCCCTTGATTGGCACAGGGCTGGATGGGGCTTCGGATATATACCGGGCGTTGAACACTCTTTCGCAAGTTCGCACGTTGCCTTGACGGGAACTTGTTATCGCGCCCGGGACTCGGTGAGCAGCTGTTTGTGGGCTTGCAGCCGTTCTTTCGAACTAATCAACTTTCTCTTTTTACAGGTCCTTTGGGACCTGCGAGAGGTTACAAGTGGGCCGATCCTTGCGGAGCAATATCGCAAGGGCGAAGCGCAACTTAGGCAACGCAAGCTAAGTTTGCGTCTTTGCCGCAAGGGTGACTCGCGTCTTAGGCAACGCAAGCTAAGTTCGCGTCTTTGGCCGCAAGGGTGCCTCACGCCTTAGGCTATTCCAGCTAGTGTTTTTGAGTGTTAAAGATAACATTAGTTGTTTGTTTTAATGTCTAACTGGACCATTCCTTGTCATGCATCATAATGCATCAGCTGCTGGCACTTGCAGTCTTGGTCAGTGTATGAATTGTTGGCACATGCCATGGGTGGGGAGAGGGTTTGAGAATTAGGAGTGGTTTCTCCTTCAGAATTGTGATTGACAGGTGGGAAACAGAATGTAGCCAGGTTTTCTCAACCGAAAGCTGGTGTCCAAACCTAGAAACAGTCACCTCGTGGAAACGACGAATTAAATTAGGTGAAAAAGTTAAAATTTGGTGATTATTCGTCAGTAAGCTAGCCTGATATGGATGTGACTCTCTGGTCATAATTGAATGGCATGTATGCTTCATGACCCTTGCCACCAGATTACCCTTAAATCTTTCCCCATTTAACAATACGACACAGTTTTAGATATTTGTATCTAATATTCCTGAATGTCCATCCTAATTTATCTTAGCCTTGGGATGGTTTTAAAATTGTGTACTTGCATATTATTTATCCTACCCACTTATGGATCTCCCAGGTTCCAGTTCATCCCTTGTTCCAGCCAAGGTTGCATTTCTAGTTGTATTAGTTCCATAACTTGTACTGCATCAACGGATGACTGAGCTTGCTGATTAGGCTTGCTTATTTTGGTTTTGTAACATGATATTGTTTTCTTCTAGGATGATCAGCTGATGGCGACTAGGCTGGCTAATACAATGTGGAGTTCCTTAAAAAGGAAGACCAGTGCAGGTTTTTTATTTTCTTGATCTCTTTTTCAGAAGATTAGTAAGCAGCAGCAGTTTTATTAAAGATCATATGTACTGCAGGGCCGCATTTTTCAAGGGAAAGAACCACCACAGTTCATTGCACTATTTCAGCCCATGGTTGTCTTGAAGGTACGAACATTCTGAGATATATGGTGTTCAATCTGGTACAGGGAAGGAAATCCACATGATTTTTCTCAGATTTGCTTATATCAGTCTTGTATTGCCAAAAGAGCATGGGTTTTCTATCTTGTCGAGTTCAACTTTTTCTTGCATAGGGTGGAATCAGCTCTGGTTATAAAAAAATTGTTGCAGAGAAGAACCTGAATGATGAAACTTACACTCCTGATGGCATTGCACTAATCCAAGTATCTGGAACATCAGTCCACAATAACAAAACTGTTCAAGTTGATGCAGTATGCTCATCTGAATCTCATTCATTAGTATATATTATCTGTTTGAACCTTCATTCTCGACAAAATTAGTTTTGTGTGAATGGTTATCTATAATTGTAATTATTTTCTGCTGTTGTCAAAATTTAGATGGAGTAATTCATTATGTATGCAGGCACGAGATTGTTAGTTTTGTGGTACGAGGAACAAGGAATGCCGTTTCGCATACGAACCTGTATAAATCATTGGCCAGACGGTATGTGTCAGTCGGGGCCGGTGTTGTTTCAAATTAGAAGAAGAAGAGGAAGGAGTGGTGGACGAAGAGGAGGCATGAGGAAGGAAGAAGAGGAGGAAGGAGGAAGAGAAAGAAAGAAGAGGAGGCAGTGGAGGAAGGGGAAGAAGAAGCGTACCAGTTGGCGGCATATGACGGGCGGCTACGGCAGCTGCATGAGCCGAAATGGGAAGGGCTCATGTTCGGGGTGACGAGGGCTCACAAATGTGAGCCCTGAAGTTTTTTTTATTTATTTTGTTTTCAGAAGGTTCAGACTGGACAGCCTGAGATGGGTTGTCCGTGTACTGTTGAGGAATGTGGCATATCATTGGTGTCATATCGGACTGGGTGAAATGTCAAACCGTGATGAGGAATGTGGCATGGCATGTACTGTTCCATGCGAGTTGACATGCTTGCTGTGATGGTTGGCAGTGCAGAAGTTTAGTCTGGCCATGTGGCAGGATAACTACTGCATTTTGGCTTAGCACTACACATGCTAGTTGGTGTTGGCCAGCATAATAATTATTATCTAAAGAACATTACTCAGGGACATAACAGGATAAATGAAGATTTTTATTCTCTCTTTTTTTTTCACATTTAAGCAGTGTCACTATTTGTTATTTTTTCACCAAATAATTTACAACTTCAGACTACATGATGTCAACACAGCAAATTGTTTCATACTTTCCTTGATACTTCTTGCTGAGAAATATTATCTTATATAGGCAAAATTTTGAGTGATTTACATTTTTTTTCTTTAGCTTTGGCTGTCATTTCAATGGTATAGATAGAATTGTAGTATTAAGAAGAGCTCAAATGTGAATTACTTCACAGTAAGTCAATATCAAGCTGCATATTGTGAGCTTGCTAGGTGCTTCTAAGTGCTGTGTAGCTTTCTTCGAGTAATATGAAGCAATGATTGCCTCACTGGTGGAAAACCCTACTGGACGTTGGTTGGATCAGTACAACATGCCTCTATGAATGATATACAGGCAAGACATAACACACTGTATGTACAAGTAAAAAGAGAATAGGAAAGAAAAGGAGGAAATTAGGAAAAGGGAAAAAAGTAGGGGAACAAAACATGCTCATCCAGTCTTTTTCTTTTCTTTCTCTCCTTTCCCCACCTTGATTTCGATGATTAAGAATCACAGGAGGAAATGGGGCCTGTTTGGGTTTTGTCTGAAAACAATTGAAACATATTGGTATATGAAATGCCTTACAATATTACTTAAATCTAGTCATGCCACAACCTGGCATACACATTGCGTAGTAGGGATAGTATGCTGTAACTATATAGAGTGACATTATTGCATTGTATGGAGTTCAATGATAGGTAAAAATCCATACAGACGAACCAAAATATATAGGATATTATGGCTGTTTGTTGTTGTTATCATACATAGAAGGTACTACTGTAACAAAGCCAGTTCTTTTCCTTGCTACAAACTTTTATAGGTTATATAGGAGAGAAACTATACATCCTCGCCTTAGCTTACTTCAAACCTTTCTTTATGTTCATGCTAGATTGTCCTCGAGTTTAAATGACAGTTACCTTCTCCAGTGGTCAATTGGAATGATCATTGAATGCAAGGTTTGTCGTACTATGACATACCGCTTGGTACAGGTGTTACATCAGTACACCCTCATATATCATGTGTCAGTATACTCAGTACAGCTCGATACATACTGTATCGACAATTGATTAGTATATCGGTACAGATTGGTAAGATGAACCATGATTTAATGTTTCAACTTATTAGATGAAAATTAAACTTGAGAATTTCAAGGGATTCAAGATTTTTTATTGTGTGTTAGGTTTCAGTTACTTATGGCTTTGTTATTGTTGTTGTTAGGTTTCTGTTAATAAAAAAATTATAAGCAAAGGTTTTGTTGTCCAATTAAACTTAGAAGTAATGCTATATTTAGAAGACCTTGGGATCGTTAAGTGTATTTATATTTATATCTGAGTGTACACTGTTAATTCTCACATGGAAATTAATGATTGTTGTCCAGTGGAACATGCTTAACCATTTCTTCAGCCAGACTTATCCCTGTGATTGAATTAAAAAAGGTGACTAATCATTAACTAGTGAAACATCTGATTAAATGCGTGACTAAATGTTTTAGCATACCCAAGAGAAGCACAAAATGATTTCACCTTGCTCTTCACATGCCTTCGGTTAGTCATCCGTGGTTGCAATGGTTTTTTGAGGTGGCCAGTCCTCATATTTAGCTGTCTTAGGCAGATTTTCTAATATTCATTTTATTTAACAAAATCATAATTTTCATTTAGCTTGACATTTCAGTGGAACATTCTTCATATCTACATTTGAATACTAGTTGGATACATGAGCTCTACGCTTTTCATTAACATACAATTTTACTGTTTTAGGTTGCAACATCATTGAGTTCTACTGATTGTTTTATTTTGCAATCCGGGAATTCATTATTTACATGGCATGGAAGTTCAAGCACTTTTGAACAGCAACAGTGGGCTGCACGAATTGCAGAATTTTTAAAGGTAAACTATCCAAAATTCTGTGCCAATTTTTTTGGTTCATTGTCACCCTTTTTACTCTTGTAATGTTGTCAATTGGGATTACTGTCTACAATTACGTACATTTCGTTGGCCAATGGGCAATGGACAGTTTATGTAATAGGCAAAGAAATAGAATATATTGAAAAATCAATGTAGTTGGCTGCTTGTTCAGTTTCACAAAAAGGAACTTGTGGTTTGGATTGGATTTTGTTTCATCTTATCCTTGTTAAAAGGCTTGGTACTAATTTCAAGCCGGTCGCTGCATATTGTTTTATCATAGTTCAAGTTGGTAGATTTTCATGTGAATAATTTGAGATGTGGTTTCGGTTCACAACTAGCTCTTAAATATCAGTCTAATGATGGATCCTATTTAAGTCTTTGCTTAACCACAATATTTATGACTTATAATTTGAATGGGGGTTTGGGCATATGGGATTTATCTTTAAATTTTAACTAACATGTAACAAGGAAGTTTCTTGGTTTAAGCTTTGGTTTTTGAGAAGCTACTTTTGCTTTGGCCTATTTGTGACTGGGTGTGAGTGTGCCACATTTTGGTTTTTGAAAAGCAAGCTTTGACAGCATCAACATTTCTACGGTAGTACCTGCTATGGAATATGGATATCTTGAATCGTTTGTCATAACAGTAACAAGTACATGTAACGTATGATATCTGTTTGAATAATTCTCAGATACATGTTAGATACTTTCTTGAAGTATATATTTAAATAATTACTAAAAAGATTGTATACTTGAGGATACTTGAAGGAAACTTTTGTGGAGAAGTTGTTTTAGTTGAACATTGATTATTTTGATTATAAATACGAATATATGATTGCATGAATTATCTATACATTGTTTATAAAGCATTAATAAAAGAGATGGCCCAATATTCAAGGCTTCTACCGATGTGAATTTTAAGGGGGATCAATATTGTATATAGTCATATTCTTGCAACCATAGATTGTTGTCATGATGTGAATCCTAATCACTTAAAATCACAAAGGAGAGCAACCTTACCATGGCACCAAGGCTCGTTCTTATAAGATTAATACAATGATTTTACTCCTTGCACTATAAGTCTTATTTAGTGCTTGGCATACTGTGTTACGGAATTTTCATGATGAATAGGTTATGGATACTATTTGTTTACAGTTTGTCATGAATCATAATACTTCATATATTATTATTTTTTGTTGTATCTGTATTTGTCACTGTTAATATCTAACCCATGTCATTCACATATGTGTACATGCATGCATATACAGGTGGACACGCAATTAAGATTATATAGATCTAAGAGCAATTACTATTGCCAGCTTTATAGATCAATAAGATTCTACTTTCTCCTGCAGCCAGATGTAGCACTAAAGCATGCCAAGGAGGGAACAGAAAGCTCTGCTTTTTGGTTTGCTCTTGGTGGGAAGCAAAGTTTTACAACCAAAAAGGTCACACAAGATATTACTAGAGATCCTCACTTGTATACATTTTCATTCAATAAAGGTTGGTTCAATTTAGGAAATATATCTTTAGAGAATTTTCTTAGTTTTTGTGTATTTTGTTTTTTTCCTGAACTTAACATAACCAGAATTTATGTTTATTTGTGATCATGACGCTGCTTCAGGAAAGCTAGAGGTGTGTGACTGACTGCTTTCAATTGTGATACATGATGTGATAACTCATGTATGTGGTACACTATCTCATTGTGCTTGTATATCTCCCCAACTTCTTGCAGGTGACTGAAGTTTATAATTATTCTCAAGATGATTTGTTGACTGAAGACATGTTGGTTCTTGATACCCATGCTGAAGTCTTTCTCTGGATTGGACAGTCAGTGGATTCCAAGGACAAGCAAAAGGCATTTGATATAGGACAAGTATCTGCAGCGACCTTTCCATTTATATTTCCTGATAGTGTTTTTTGTTGCAATAATATAATTTACTAAAAACTTTTTTTCAGAAATACATAGAGCTTGCAGTGTTGTTCGAAGGTTTATCTCCAGATGTACCACTTTTTAAAGTCACGGAGGGTAATGAACCTTGTTTTTTCACGACATATTTCTCTTGGGACAGTGCAAAGGCTACGGTATGATTTGCAGTTTCCTTTTTGTTATTTGGATTTTTGGTTAAAAAATTGGATTTTATCTCTCAAATCTTTATTGGTTGTGAAGAACATTGATAAATGTATATTTTGCATGAGGCCTGATGCAAAGGTTTGTGGTCCTACAAAAAAAAAAAATGAAATGACTGATGCAAGCTGGTAAAACAGAGGTCAAAGATGGAACTTTAAATTAGTTGGATCAGTATTTCTGATTAAGTGAAAATCTGGATACAATATTCTCTTATATATCTATGTTAACAATTAATTATGATGAAAATCATATGATTTTTCATGTAAACAAGAAAGGTTTGAACTTGAAGTTCAACTTTGCTTGACCTAACCAAATTCCAATTGTTTTATTCACTTCCACCATGCAATGACTCATCCTCTACTCTCTCGGATTTGATTGAGGTACTTCCAATTTCCAACCTTAGTATGGTATATGGACATAGAATCATTACCTTCTTTACTCATCTTGATCCATTTTGCTAGTATTGTTTACTTTTCTGTATTTGAGTAATTTCTATGGTCGATGTGAATCTATCTTTGGCCCATTATAGATAAAGAAATATATATTGTTGAATCCATCGATCGTAACTCTTTCCAGCATCCATGGTCATGGTAAAGGTAGATGAGCATTTGTTTATTGAGAAAGTGAGCACACAATTGATGCTGAGTTGTGATTTTTCTAATTCTATTGGGCTAGGAAAATGTATAGGTTTGGATTTAATTTATTGACCATATGTATAGAAACTCTGTTCTTGGTACATCACTTATATATGATTATCTTATACATTCTTTCTTCTGACTTATTTCTTTTAAAAAAATCGGTTTCTTCTCCAATCTTCTATCTTTTATCATTGGTATTTAGGACAAATAAAGAACCTTCAATTATGAGGAAGGAGAATCCTCTTTCTTTTGTTGTGCTTGAGCCATCTTGATGATCTTATTTATGTCCAGCATCTCTTCTCCATATAAGACAATTTTTTAATTTGGATATGCCAAGAGATTTTAGAATCACTAACCTTATAATTTTAAAATTCAGCAGACTGCTGTTTATAAAATGTAAATAAGTTTCATAGTGCAATATAAAAACATCTGGCTGGAGTTCTTAGGAGTATTTGGCTTTAGCTTGGCCAATATCGTACAATCTAAACTTTACTGAAGTACTGAGGATATATAACATTGCTCCTTGGTTATAAATATTTTCTCTATTGGTGAGGTCAAGTTCTTAATGTCTGGCATGTCTGTTACAAAAGCACATTTTGTCTGGCAATTCAAGATTGTATTTGGGAGTTCAGTTCAGGTTGATAAATAACAGTAGATAAACCCTTCCATTTGACCTTGAACTTGCTATTATGCTTTATGATCAAAGTGACATTTGGGTAGCCCTGCCGGGTGACATATGATAGTTTTATCTCTTCCTTTCATATTTTGTTTTTTTGACATACTAATGGTCTTCCTTGTTTAAATAACTTAAATTACTCTTTAAACAGTGTTTAAGAGGCTCTTATTTTAAGCCTCATTTTAGTTGAGGCTCATAGGATTTTATTGAAATGCACCTTACTGTGTATAAATGAGCAGTCTGAAGTCTTAAGTGCCTAAAAATTATATCTCCCAAGTGTAGCACTTTTTTTGTTTGAACTTTTAAGTGTATATCTAGTGTCAACTGTTATTACTGTATAATTTCAGCTACCAATACTAGAGATATATTATTTTTATCCATTTTCTTATTGAAAAATAAAGAATTTTGGGGTTCAATACCTTGTAACTTTGCTACTTCTAGAAATATGATTGTTTCATGATTAGACTTGTTTATGTCATTATGCCTTTTGATCCTTTTATGCTTAAGTACATTGTTTTTCTTTCTTTCATACTCAGCGTGTACTTTTATCTGATTGTTTATGCAATGCTTGAACTTATAATCTTCATGTTATTGCAGTTGGCTTACAAACAAATTTATTAATCAGTGAATGGTTGGTGCTTACATATATTTCATCTAAGATTATATATGATCAATTTCTTCCTCAACGGTATGCCTTGTTTCATAGAGGTGTATGTCACTTAACAATAACTGTCAGGATTTCGGCTATGGAATGAGGAACAATATGGAGAACTAAAACAGTCGCAAACACAGTCATAATATAATGGAACTTGAAAAATCTTCAGCATTTATTTTTAGACAAAACCAATTTGTTCCTACAATATATTACTGTTGCAGCCATAAACAATTTCAGGGTAGCCATAAATGAATGTATACAGTTCCTAAACCTTGTGTTAGGCGTACCATACAAGTCAATACTATATTTTGCTGGCAGTCAAACTTGTTTGCATGAGATTACCATAGTTTTTTGGGGCCTTGGTGCTGTGAAGCCTTCTGTATCCCTCATCTTTTGTCTTTTTACACTATGAAATCATTAAAAGAACGCTTACTATCTGTTTGTTCCATCTTTAAACTCTTAGTTCTTTTTCTTTTAAGCCTAATCTCTCTGCCTTTTTTACCTTATTTCAGATTTATTTTCTCGTTAATTGCTGCTATTGTTACTTAACACTGTTTTGATATAATATTACATAATTCAAATCAGGTTTCTACTTCTATCTTCTTTAACTTGTACTATCAATTTCTATATCATTTATGCCACATAATCAACTTGATATGTCCTTTTAGATTTTCTTAGCCTCTCATTTGTGTTGAGTTTGAAAACTTTGTAGAGGGTATAATTATCTGAAAAAGACTCCAGAATTACACTGTCATTCATCAGAGGTCAAAATCAAACTCAACATGTAGCTATTTCCAGTTTATAGTTGTTGTTCAAAACTATCCTATTTATTCAATAGTAAATATAAGCTTTGTTGTTTAACACTAAATTTTTTACTCTCTGGATAAATATTCTGCAAATAAATTTTAGAAATTATAGACTTTCAGTAAAAACTTTTCTATCAAGAATTTTTGTCAGTTTTCTTGCTTCTTGCGCAACTAAACTTAGACTCCTAATCATATATTCTTTTCTAAATGCTATGATGTAACTAACTAGACACTTGGTTTTGGTGTGATCAGTTACCAGATTTTATGCTTGTATTGTGGAGAAAATATATGCAAAAAATTTGTGCTTCTTTGGACTCAAGCTAATTTTGCAACTTGCTTCACTTGCTTATATTGATTTAAGTTGTGTGTTGTACTAAGAAAAATGGTTTTTGATGCACACTGCATATGCTTAATACTAGCAGACATTAATATATGCTTCTACGTATGATTCAGATTCATGGAAATTCTTTCCTGAAGAAACTGGCACACCTATTTGGGGCATCCATTCATGCTTCAGAGGTATGTATATGCCAATTTTTTACTGTTAAACCCAAGCTATGATCAAGCTCTAACCGCTCTATCATTGAGGAATTAACTGATGAGTTATACTTAGTAAAATTAACTATCGGGCAAGCAAAAGAGACTAAAAAAAGGAAGAAAGAAAATTTGGGGTCTGAAAGCTTTTAGCTGACTTCCTAGATCTTGATTATGTCGTTTTAAATGATAAAATTATTTGTTTTCTTCTAGTAAGAAAAGGTTCACAAGTAATGTTAGTTCTAATCTTTAATCACTGGTTGTTGTTTTCTTTACCATAAATGATTACACATATATTCTTGTCAACTTTTTTACTTTGCTATTGCTTATCTGTAAGAACCCATTTGATCATATGTCATAATCTGCAATAATATTATTTAAACCTCGCCAAAATTCAACATGCTGGGTGCTGGACCGGTGCTATGTTAACCCTTCATTACTCGGTGGAATCCATCCCTTGCCCAGTTGACACCTGGCCATGTGATGTGCCATTAACACGTAGTAAATCTGCTATTAGTAACTTATTTCTAACATTTGTAACTCAATGAAACAATAGAAAAAAAAGTTGCAATGCATCTTTTCTTCTTGCAAGGCATGTTGAATATTTGATAATCTTTATATTTTTGAAAATTATCATTTTTGTATCCTAATCATTGGCTTGCAATTTTAATTGGGTAGTTCTTATGGATTTTAATTGATTGTAGCAAATCTGCTATTAGTAACTCTGCTATTAGTAACTTATTTCTAACTTGATTGATTTTAATTGATTTTAACTTGATTTTAATTGATTGTAGTAAATCTGCTATTAGTAACTTATTTCTAACATTTGTAACTCCATGAAACAATAGAAAAAAAAGTTGCAATGCATCTTTTCTTCTTGCAAGGCATGTTGAATATTTGATAATCTTTATATTTTGAAAATTATCATTTTTGTATCCTAATCATTGCCTTGCAATTTTAATTGGGGTAGTTCTTATGGATTTTAATTGATTGTAGCAAATGTCTAGTTGATACACATAGAGTTCTGGTGGTCTTTTCCACTTATATTTTTCATGTCTATGATTTGTTGCAGTCTAAAGACAAGTCTACTGGTGTGCATCATGGTGGAGCCACTCAGAGGGCATCAGCCCTAGCAGCACTATCATCTGCATTTAATCCGTCTTTAAACAATAAAACCACGGCACCAAAGCCATCACGATCAAGCCAAGGATCACAACGAGCAGCTGCAGTTGCTGCATTGTCATCTGTTTTAGCTACTGAACAAAAGAAGGGAGAATCAGAGACCTCTACAAGAAGATTTAGCAGAAGCCCTTCCCCTGTTCCTGTTGGGACCATAAATGGTATTATGCCTTTTTATATTTTCTGATGTTTCCTGTGTACTATAGACACTTTTTATTGTATGTTTCTATAGCTGTCCATGGAACTGTTCCAGTAGTATAGCAATTTGAAAAAGATGGACTTGTTTACAAATTTTTCCATTAAGTTGCTTTCTTGGAGAGAAGCAAAGGGTAAATTATTTTTTGAAAAACTAAATGTCCAATTGTGAGACATGGAAAATTTGGCATCGCACTAGTTCTTAGGAAACAGATATAAAGTCAAGTCATTTGCCTTGGTGAAAAAACTTTATATTACATGAAACAAAGTCCTCTTACCTTAATATTTGTGAGGATAATCACGGCTATTTTTACCTACTGCAGAGTCTGCAAAGACTGAAAGTGCAGGCTCGGAGTCGGGGGATTCACTTGAGATTTCAGCTGAGAAGGAAACCACAGAAGGGAATGGCATTTTATCAGATAGCAATGGTGCAGATTCAGATGTGGCAACAAATCCCCAAATAGATGAGAATGGGGGTGAATGTACATTCACTTATGAACGTTTGAAAGCCAAGTCCAGCAATCCTGTCAGTGGAATCGACTACAAACGCAGAGAGGTTTGCAAACTAAAGTCTTTCTTTCTTTGATTCTGATGACTCTTTGCTGATTAAAGATGTAGGTGTTCAGCTGCTCTGATTGGTTTTTTATTGATATTTAGGCCTACTTATCTGATGCTGAGTTCCAGACGACTCTGGGTATGACTAAAGAGGCATTCTATCGGCAACCCAAATGGAAACAGGATATGCAGAAACGGAAGGTGGATCTCTTCTAAGAATGTGCCTTCTGGAGTCAAGGGACCTTTTACGGCTCGCTCTACATTGTACCTTCACTATCTGCTTGCTTTGGATCCTTTCAGGTATTTGGTTGTTTGATGATCTGGAGACACATTATGAGTGGTACAAGCTTTGCTGCTATTTGTTGACTGAGAGATAGATGTATGTTTGTCGTGGGTGGGTGGGTTTGGGAGTTGTTGGTTATTCTTTTACTTGTAGCAGTCTCCAATCCAATTCATATAATTTGGTTGCTTAGCTCAGTTCTGTAAAGATCCATATGTATATGTATTGTGTTGGATACATATGGGTTATCCACACTGCATCGTGGATGTCAAACACACACTGTTCAAAACTCTCGCAGTAGGCAGTGGTAAAAAGACAGCGTTTTCTGTTTTTGTTTGGACGTGTACATCAGACATTTAGGGTATCTGTTTTGAGCGAAACTTGTTTTATAATTATGTAGATAGTGAGCGAAACTTGTTTGGAATTTTTCACGTTGGCTGTTTTGGTGGCTGCAAAATTCCCATTCGTGAAGAATCAAGTGCAGTATTCTTTGGTTTGTATGTGCATGTTTCTTGTTCCTAATTGTTAATGACTCAAAATTTCATCCTTTTGCTTGTTCACTGAATTACAAATCAGTTCTGTGTTGTTTTCATTCATTGGTCGCTTCAGTAGTTTCAATTAAACACATAAATCTGACCTGTCAAATGAGTACAGTTTTTAAAGAAGCATGTTTACACGAAGCATATAGAAGACTTGAGGCACCAAAACGCTATGCTCGGTGGCACTTCTCCAAACTAAACCTAACATGATTGAGGTTAACATGCTGTACAGTAAGTCGCTGGCTTATTACACAGAAAGCAGTGGCAACATATAGTTGATGAAACACTGCACTACTTGCGGCCCAGCCTCTGCAGATGCTGCTGGTGCTTTGCTGCGGCTGCCTTATCGGCAGCCTCACGCTTCAGGGCCCTTTTCGCCCGCCTTCCAGTGCTGTCTTTTGCTGCCTCTTTCTTCTTTGGAGTCCGAGATGGGCCAGCATCCTCATCGTCGAAAGACTGCAGATTGACAGGTCGTGCTTCCTTCCTTCCGGTCCTCACATAACCGTTGTCACCCCATCTCCTGTTACCGATACGAATACTTGATCTACTAGCAAAGTAGCTTTCATCTAGATCGTCAAGTTCATCTTCATATTCGTTTTGAAGAAAGTCTTCTAATTCATCAAAACCGTCTTCTTGCACCTCCTCTCGTTGTGCCTGAACTGCCAATGGTACAAACCAACTTGCCCTAAGGAGAAGGCATACACTCTCCTCAAACATGTAGTCTTGGATGCTGCATAAAGAATTGATATTGATTTCATATACTTGAGCACAACAGCTTTTAGGCGACCAGGAAAGATAAAAATGCCTAACCTGCCATCAAGTGAACGGTGAACACTGAGGAACTCAAATGGATGCTTACATTGAGGGCACGATGGTCTTTCACGGTATGTTGCCCACCGCAGGATGCACATTACACTACCCAAGCAAACAGTAACAAGATTCTTTTAGCAATACATGCATAATCAAAAATTTTTCTCAGGATACATTGGTATACAATATATTGAAGTCTGAGAATCACTTTAAAGTTTCTTTTACATCAAATAGCTCTTTACATGGTCACAACATGTCACGGTGATAATATCTCCACTCCAAAATGATGCCTTTTTAGATTGCACAAAGTGTGCTACAATAGCTTAGTCCATAACAAATACAAGATTCACTATTTAACTTACAGATAATATTTACTAGGAATTCTAGATCCATATTGAGCTGTATCTCAAACTGCTGTGAAGATTTATGTGCAGATCAAATTTAAACTACTACACTGCGTTGAAAAAAAATAGACGAAGAGACAAAAGCAACAATCCCATGCTTTCGATCATGAGTCTCCTTGCCAAAGTCAGCATTTGAACTTTGTCATTTAAAAGAAGAGTAAACAATCACCACTAAACTAACAAACAGACAAGTGAATCTTGATAGTATGTTTCCTGAGTATACTTGCTTTTCCTATGATAGTTTGATGGTAGATCCACAGATAACATTCTCAAGGATCAACCATAATCATACGCATTATTAAGCCTAACCCACCTCTCTAGTTTTTTGGACATCTTTAGGTTTTTGATTTGATCAAAATGACCAACTTGGTGCAGGTTCATTGGAAACATTATGCCCTCAAGAAAAAGAAAGCCCATAGATTGAGAACCTGCACCAAGTTGGTCATTTTGATCAAATCAGAAAGGTTCTTTTACCAGCAGGGTTTTTTATCACATAACATTTCTTGGAATCAAGGTCTTTTTCCATACACTGTTCAATGGAAACATTATGCCCTCAAGAAAAAGAAAGAATAGTTCACTAGGAGATATAGATTGCTTTTCTTTCTACTTAGTGACAATTAGCTGATTATCAACCTAAAACATAGGCAGCCTAACCCTACTCAAACTGTTCTCATCGCCCAGAAATGTTATCTTTGACAGCACAAGCACTCATTCTTTCGAGGCACCACGCTCTTACGCAACCTGAGTGATCAAGATTTTGAGTAATGAAGACTGCTTAACATTGGCGAGCAGAGCCTTCCTCCTCTATTTTCTCATTTCAAGAAGTCTAATATATTTCCTCATATTCCTGTGTAATTCTTCTTGAAAAATACAAAGAGCAATCTAGTTGTGCAAACTATGATGAAAAATTGTGCTTAATTCTTCTTATATTTTAAGATTTACCATGCCAGAATTAGATCTCTTTCATAACTCTCCTAAAAAATTACTTGTTACTTCTTCCGTATGATTAACCTACCAAATAGATAAAAGCAAGAAACTGAAACCTTCCAAACCAAAAATTGGTAAAACGCAGAAAACCCTAAAAAAGTTATGCACAAACCAGTAGGCGTGCTCGCAGCCCTTTACAAGCGCCATCTCCGGCAGCGCAATCTTCTCCAAGCAAATAGCGCAGAAGCCACATCTCTCGCCCGATTCGCTCGAATCATCCCACCCCTTCCCCTCCTCGACTACCGCCTACCCGCATAACGAAGCCAAGTCAATCGATCGATCAATCAAACGACCATAAAACAAGAGATCCGGATCCGGCGTTACCTCTCCCCGGGTGCAAGACAAGGGAGCGATCTGGCCCTGCTCCTCCATGGATGCGCGGATCGGTTGGATCCGGGGAGAGAGAAAGAGGAAGGGGGTGAAGGGAGATCGGGATGTTTCAGATCGCTATGAGCCCTAAAGCCCTTGTCACCAAGCGAAAAGGGGAGAGGAGCGGAGAGAGGGAGAGAGAGGGAGAGATGAATGGGGTCTTCCTCGATCCAAAAGAAGACGCACATCGATATCAATCCGAAATTAAGATGCGAGGGTATATTCGTGGAATGTTTATCTTGCTCTTTATTATGCGTGCTTACTTTGATATGATCAGATCGCGTAGTGTATGCTTATTGCGGTGGGATAATTCGAGTATATAAAGAAACGACGAATGTACTCACCTACCTGCGTTTTGATTGGATCTCGTATCGGAACAAACATGGGGCTCGCAGATGTTCCAATAATCGTGAAGGTAGCGGCCCATGCACGAAGTAAAGCTTTTCTCAGAGTGGCGGAGGGTTTTATCCGAGGATTATAATATGATGTGCTTTATTTAGCGTGCTCGTTTTGATGTGATCAGATCGAGGACAAAGGTGGTCTCCGGCCTGAGTTCTGATTGGACGAGGAAGTGGAACGTCGGTGGGCCCTACATAGTTCCCCAATGAGGATGGAGGTGGTTGACCGCGTAAACAGAATAGGTACGGTGAAGAAATAAAGAGCGGAGAGGCGGTGGTCGTGCCATAATTAATGAAAAAAAATTATATGATATTTTTGTTTATATTAAATATAATTTAAAAATATATATGCTGAATTTTCTTTTTATTTAAAAAAAAGTTAATGAGGCTGAGGATGATGTTCAATTAAAACTAGTTAAACGCGATCCGATCCGATCGAATCGAACCGAGTGGAGGGATCAGCAATTCGATCCGATCGAATTGATCTTGATTTGGTTTGCTGTCATTTTCTATATTGACATCGATTTCGGTTTGTTTGAACAAGATTAAATAGCTAGTAAATTTACCAATATTTTAGAGGATCAGCAAGTTTAGGTGGTAAAAGAACCTTTTTGATTTGATCAAGATGACCAACTTGGTGCAGGTTCTCAATCTATGGGCTTTCAGGGCATATCTATTGCAAGAATCCAGTGCTGTGAAGAGGTCCACATTGGAACTTAGTGTAGTAAAGGCAACAAGCATATCTTGACCAGTTTGCTGATGTTGTCTTCTGTACCTTTGATGGGTTTGCCTGTCCTGTGGATGCTACCAAATGATTCCATTTCCAAATCCTTGCACAGAGTGAGTCACCACAGTCAGATTGGAGGCCGGTGCATCAGCAATATGCTTTTGGCTTCATCTCTTGCAGCAGCATGCAGAATTCATCACACAAAAGCTGCTCTTTCCCAGGGGGTATGGTGATTCAAGAATCAGTAGTTTCAGATCAAGAACCTCAATCTTTAGTTTGAAGCTCGAGGAACTGTTTCTGCCAAGCTAAACATCTGTTTGGTTGGAAATCCAAAGCCCATATCTGTAAGCAAATTCTTACTGTAACAAAGATTGGCTAGTCTGTGGATTCAAAGAAAGACAAGTGCATGGTTGTTCCACAATCTTTTCCTGCTCAAGATGGATTACAGATCATATTGGATCCAGTTACAAGCAATGAATGACCATAAGGTTTCAAAAGTTGGATCTCTCTAGATTCTCTGAGAATATCAAAGTGTTCGATTTTGGTGATATGCCTCACCGTCCGATGATATTTATTGAAAACTCGCTCCTGTTAAAACATTCTGCCATTGATGAATACAAAACCAAACAGCATAAGCCAGGTTGAATCAAGGATGAAATCAGAAGCTTGAGAAGTGTCGCATCATTCGGATCAGAGATCCAAGGCTACTTCTTTTCCCTGCATCGCGATGGGAGTAGTTCTTTTACTCTGGATGCTCAAAGACGATGTCATTTGTCACCAGAAAGTATTTTAGCAGAAACGAGCAAAAAGTCTCCCTGGCACCATGAAACAAACACCTGATGGTAGGTATCTCATGAATCCAGCCAAATCATCATCGTCTTCGTCCTCCGGCTATTTACATTTCCTACTTCTCGGTAACTTTAGCCACCGCAAAATCGGCATGGTATGTGAATTCTCTGGCAGCACCCGAAGAAACTCAACGCTCCGATGAGGATCTTCAGCTAGTCGACAAACATGTTCGTTCATATCACAATATGGTTAAGCTACCAGTGGAGAATCTGAGTCTTGTCCTCTCGGGTGAAGGTTCCTCATCCATGGCTTTCCTTTTACTGCCACCGCTGCTGATGATGATGGTGTTACTGTTTTCTTCTCGTTGCAGCTGTTGGTCTTTTGATCTCCCTTTAAGAATATGAGGCCTGAGCCTTTTCATGTCTGAGAGCTGCACTGGCTTCAGAAAGAACTCTTCTGCCCCACCTTCTAAGCATCTGCAGCAGTACACAGCAAAGCAATTCCATGTTAGATAAAGGTTAGCAGATATCAGATGTGCCCTCTCTACCCTTCTTTATCTCATCACATCAACTTCAGAATATTGAGCAAATCTAACAAGAACAAGGAAAAGATCTTGAGATGTTTGACCATATTGCAGAAAAGGACTGCCTTCCTTCCTGATTCGACCTCAGAATAGATGACATCTATGCAACTTTTCTATTGCAGGATTAGGTGGAAAACTTTTCTTAAGCAGCAGAAGACAAATGACAGACCGATCTGATTTGCAAATACAACTCTTATCCGTTTGTTCTTTATTCTTAAAGGTGATTAATTTAACACAAATCTCATGACTTCACTTGTAGATTGGGAATATCTACTTTTTTCTTCGCCCTATCGGATCACAATATAATTCCATTATTCATGGGCACTTAAAAGGCATATCTATTGCCGAACTCCGTATCAACAATAATCCTCTCTTTAAATAGAGGAAAATAAATAGTTACAGACTACTAGCAATACTCATCAACCACTAGGATTATTTTCCTTCATTTTGATTTCCTTGTTGCAATTGGGTGTGCAAAATGGATTGTAAATTAATAGAAACTAAATTTTGGAGTAATAAATAGAAAAGGTCAATCCAATTTTATATCATCGATCAGGATTTCGGATTAGCATTCACAAGCCACCAACCAAAAATAATTATTTCATAACCTAGGAAGACTGGATTTCTTGACAGAGATTGAAATCTCATCAAATATATTAACAGAAAGAATTCATCTTGGTAAAGAAGAAATGGAATGATCATCCTCATCCTCACCTGTTTATTCTGGAAGGCACGTTCTCGGATGACATGACCACCACCGGGATGTCCTTCAAAGATGATGATCCCTGACATTAGAGTAAGAGAAGCCCCTCCTCAGCTTCTTGAAACAAATGAATCGAAGACAAAATGTGCAGACTGGAAACCTGATGAACAAGCATGAACTCTACCTTAATCTTCTTGAGGAGGTCATACCCTGTCATCCCAGGCATACAGTAATCTGTTATGACCAAATTCACCTCAATCTCCTGCCAGAACAGTATCAACGTTCACGACGCCATCAAAATCATGCAGCCATCATATACGCGCATCCAAGAAAGAAAGGAAAGCAGAAAGATCAAAGATTACATTGTGTTCTGGTGAGACAGCCGATGGGCTTGTTTGGTCTTCGCTCAACCCCAAGACCTCAAGAGCCTTGCTCCCGGAATCCACTGTGGTGACTGAAACACCAACACAAGCTTGTCAAGGAGAGAAGGAAAACAAGATGAACCAGAGCAGCAGAAGCTTGGCTAACCTTGAAAGGAAGAGGTCTTGAGGAGTCTCTCGATGAGCTTCCTGTCCATGAGGCTGTCATCCACGGCCAGAACATGGAACTGGGCCTCTGCATCAACAGCCATCGACCAGTTCCTCGCCACAACAACCAGCTTCGAGGAGGGCCAAGAGACGGAGAAGGCGGGGGAAACGGACAACAGCAGCAGAAGTAGCAGGAGAGGTGGAGGTCGTCCCTTCCCACTTTCCTTCTCGCTCGCAGTGGACTCTTCCAGACAGCTAAGGCAATCGAAATATAAGCCACCTTCCGGCCCACCAAATCCGACCCCTTGCAAAGCAAGATCCGACCAGATTTCACCCGTATCTTCCCATGTCCTCACTCCATCTTTGCATTAAACACCAAGAAACAAAACCACAACCAAACACTGACAAAGATCTCTCTCTCTCTCTAGATATATATTCATATAAAGATATCATGATAAAGCAAGCTGTAAGATGGGTGCGAGTTGGATCGAAGGGTGAGCAGGGGGGAAGGAATCAGGGAGGGGTTAATCAAGGGGAGGAGGTGGGGGTGGTTTATTATGCATGCCTGAGGGGGTGGCTTTGGAAGGTGGCGGTGGCGCCGGTGGTGGCCCGCCTGATCCTGGCAGCAGATACGCTGAGGTCAGGGATGACCACCCGTCTCCAGGTGTGTGAAACCGCCTCGACGTATCTCATGCCCACGCCCACTTGGGAGGCAATTCCATGTGATTTCCCCAACACTTGCCTCCTTCCCTTTTCCACGCATATCTTATTGTGCTGTGCTCTATCTTCGTCAAATCTCTTTGTTTAGTGAGCGACAATATCTTTGATGCCACCCTCTTTCATCATCAGTGATAAAGCTACCTGATTTTATAGCAAATGATGTTCGGACCGATCTCCTATAAATTTTTTATGATCCCATAATAATACGTAAAAGAAAAGATGAATTAAGAAAATATTTAATTTGAAATCTCACCAGTAAATATTTCAATAAACACTTAATAGACAATTCAAATTATAATTATAGACTTTACAAACCTTAAACGATTGTATTATAAAAAATCCAAAGTAATTGGATATGCTACTACGGGATAAAATAGTGAACAAGCTCTAGATTTATTTCGTAACAATATCATGTAAGTATTTATGAAGATTTTTAATCGCAATGGATCATACTGGATTCTTTGTCGTGTAACTGATTAGAGCTTATGAAGTTTTTTTTGTAATTTGTATTGTTTATCAAGTGTTTGCTAAAATATCTATTTATGAGATTTTGAGATAAATATTTTTTCTAACCTATCTTCTTTTTACATGTTCTTTTGAGACCGTAAAAAATTTCAAGGAGGCTAATCCTTTATAGATAAATGTGCAAGGGTACTGTATAACTTAGGTAAAATCAATTAATTTCATAACTTAAGATATATATATATATATATATATAACACATGCATAATCGATCAAATCAATATCTGATCATTCGATTAGAGTAATACTTGTCTAACCACTTACAATTAGCTTCATAGATATATTGGTTGTCTCCGAAAATTTTCATGCATATGAATATACCCAATAAATACTTTCTAATTTTGTATGTTTCTTGAACCTGATTGACTGTGAACTTGGTTGAAAATACTTTCTAATTTTGTATGTTTCTTGAACCTGATTGATTGTGAACTTGGTTGAACAAATCAAAGAATGAGTTTCTGATGAAGGTGGGAGCTACTGGTACTCATTCCTCCTAACTTGTGATGTTTCCTAGGCATAATTTTTTTGTCCTGATCTAAGTAATCTTCCTGGCAAATTGGGGAATTCCACAGACTCAACTTTGACTTGTCCATTGCTAGTCAGTAGAGAGAGCACTGGTTTCAGAGCTTAGGATTTCAATGGCAATGCATCATCTAAAGATATGGAGTGGAACAAATCATATCAATGATGTGTAACATGACCAGCCTCCCATTCATTATCTTTGGCATTCTTAAACAAATCAGTGAGGCTGAGATCATTCTGCACTGTCTGTAAACTAAAAGGTGAACAACAGATTTTGGATCCCAATTGATTGTAACTGTGTTGAAGGTACTGTTCAACAGTTCTTTCACAAGCTTCTTTGGCTCATATACCACAGAAAATTGCATCCATAGATTTTTTGAGAGAGTAAATCTTACTTGCCAATAAACTGAAGGCAACATCTCACTCTTTAGAAAAAGTGAACATTGTTAAGAAATAAAGGAGCATAGTTGACTCTTCAAGAAGATTCTTTTACTTTTCTCTCTTGTTTAACTTCCACAGACCAATGATCCTCAAATACAAAGATGCTGTGCAAAGCATATCCCATGACTTGTAAGTTGGCTCCAAAATAGTATTGACAAAGGAGCATTGAATAAAAAGAGGGTTCCATGATATTTTGCCTGTTGCTTGTCTCTTCCACTTATCTTTTTTCTTCTTAGAAGATCCATAAAAGATTGAAATCTAGACCAGAAGGTAATAGAAGGATTTGAAATGAAATTCCTAATCAGAACTTCATTATGATATATCTGATATAACAATTTATTTGTTCCGTAAACGATGATATTTTGTCTATTACTTGTCTCTTTGACTTTTTTTTTTTTTCTTCTTTGAAGACCCTTAAGAGATTGAAATCCAGACTGATCATTGTGGATAAATGTGGATGTTTCATAATTTAGATAATTCAAATTAAATTCGTGACAGTATTGTATCTAATATAATAAATTATAAATTATTTGAGACTTAGATAAAGAGATAGCATTCAGTGGATTTCATCAAAGCCTTGTACTCCAATGACTGACCAAAAAGAGCTCCTCTGAACCTGACCTCTCACTGTCCCCTTCTCAACTCATCCCTAATGGTAAACCAGTGATCTCAGACCACAGAACTGCATAAAATGAGGGCACATCTTTCTCCCTTCTCCTATCATTTGTATCCAAAACACTCATACTCTATCTATCAGACATTTCAGCTAAAACCTCTGCAAACTAATTCTTCTGTAGCATCTTCCTGCAATAATATCTCAATGAGATTCAGAGAACCATATCTTTGATAACTTTGATGACAAATTTACATCACTGTTTGGTACCTCCATCTCACAGTTCTTTTTCCTTTGAAGTCACATCTATTGTTCAGTATGTAAGCCTAGATCTGTATGGATGTAATGATGCCTTATGTTATCTCACTGCTCTTTTTTGTTTTCTTTGATATGTTCATTGTTGGAGCTAACACACAGGCTCAACAAATTAATGAATCCATCAATGATGCGAAGCAAGGCTGCTGCATTATTGCCAGATCAAAAGCATAAGTTTAGTGTTTCTTGCACCCACCACCAGACTTAATGTGGAACCACCTCCCATGGAGGTGCTCATGGAGTCATTTCTTAAGCATCTGAAACATGAATTTATGGTAGCAAAAGTAGGTCTTTCATGGGGACATCA